>NC_047160.1:850000-1122500 GCF_009819705.1 Hippoglossus hippoglossus
AATTAAGCTGGATAATGGTAAATGGTCGACATTTACATAGCGTTTTTCTTATCACTCAAAGTGCTTTACAGTACAGTTTTGCCATTCATCCATTCACACACACTTTCACATCTATGTGCAACACTTTCTCTATCACACATCAATCTCACACTGCCACCACAGCCTTCAGAGGAAATTTAGGGTTCAGTATCATGCCCAAGGACACTTCAGCACAAAACACATGAAAATGTATAATAATTTTGTTGTGTTTCATCCTCTGAAAAGGAATGTGGCTTTCCTCATCATTACATTGAAGGCCTGAAGTCCCTGCCCAATACGGACCTCGTCAAGGATCTGATCGACAATCTGAAAGACTTGAATCAGACAGCTCAGATGGTAAACAGTTCAGTATCCTACTCACACCAGTATGTCAGTATGACTGTATTTTTGTCCAGTGTTTCCATCAATGAATGTCTTGTATCCAAACTCTCTTACCGCATCCCTCTGAGGCTGCAGTCAAAGGCTGATGGCATCACATTGGCACAACTAGGCTGCCCATTTAGAAGAGAAAAACGTCCTTCCATTAGGTCCAAACTAACCCAGGATTCATTTCGTTGAGCTTGCACAATGGTAAAGGTGGGACAATCAGATAAGGGCTGCTGCACACTAGACGATAATCAGGCTGATTTTAGACCCGATATGCCCCTTCCAACAAGGCTGCCGGTTAACTGCCCAAATAATCCTGAAGTGTGAGGGGTATACATAATAATCTTAATGCTACAGATTGAGTCGCAGTCTCGATATGTAGCTCCTGAAGCTTGATGTTTGATGTTTACGATATACGGCTGAAACCCACAATAGCAAGAGAAGAGTGAGAGAGAGAGCTGACCGGGAAGCACCACCAACCGATGGTTTAGCTGTGACTAAAAACAACAATAAATTTCCAACTCACCTCCTGCTCGCGCTGCAAAATCGATACGCCTTCTCATCCATGACAACATCCATAGTTAGAAGAAGATATCGCGAGTTTCTGTGAGATTTCAAGTCTCTGGAATCGCCACTGGGAAAACTTTTCCTTCAAATGGCAAGTGTGTGGTCTGACGTTCTGGCCAAATCGTCCAGTGTGTGTGTATTCTGAAGATTTTAAAATTAAAAATCTGATAAATCTGTCATGATGTCTTTTAAATGGTCAAGAGTTGAAAATCCTCTAGTGTGCAGCAGCCCCCAGCCCTAACTGACCATACGCGGCATCTGATTTACGCCTTAAGATATCTAAAAGGAAAATCTACAGGATCAACTTAATGATTTCCAACTAAAAACATAAGACAACTTTTCTTTAAAACCTTCACATTAGAGCACAAGTCTCTTAACTATGTTCATGAAAACAAAACAATGAGCTATAAGAGGCTAATAACCTGTTACATTTTTTGCCTTATCACTGCAAGCGATACATTGTTACATTTTAATTTGCAACACTTATGTCTTCTGTCTCTCCGCAGAGAAAGAAGGTGTGTCCGATGCCTGAGATGTATAAACCCCTCGAAGAGGCACTAACAGAACTGAAGGACAAATTCAACTCATGAAAAATACCACTGTTTGAAATTGTCAGAGGAACTCAGAAAACAGTACCGTTCTGCTGGTAATACTTGTACACTGTACAGCAGCAGTATGTTTTTGTGATTTTAATTTGTTGACATTGATGCAAATTTGCCAATGTATTATTTTTTTACTTATTTATTTTTATTTATTATGAGTTTTTGATTGTGTCAAGGAAATATGTTCATAAAACCTATTCAATCGATGTTATTGCCCTCCAAATGGGATGAATAAAAACACTTTATATATTTGAACTTTAAAAATGTACAGTGTTTATTTGAATAAACAACAATAATTATACTTCATAAAAACTGAGCTCTGGTGCACAAGGATTTACCTGTGTGTTAAAGTGCAACTAAGCGTAAAGATATCCTCCTAATCAAATTGTGCTTTTGGACTCTTGTGCAACCATATTTTTTTTCTTGATGCTCTGTTACTCACAAAATCTGATTATTATTGTCAAGAATCCAGTATGTCCAAGTCTTTTGCCAAGTTGGTATAATCATTTCCTACCATAAATATCATTATACCTTAGCAGGGGTTTCTACAGGTTTTCAGAGGGCTTCAAAGGTACTGTCAAGATTCCAGGGGTGCTGGTAGTTCTTATTGTTGGTTTTATGCAATTATAAGATTATTATTGATGCATCTTAATCCTTTCAGTTTATTAATATTTTGGACAAGCTACAGAGTCTTTAACGACTTACTGCTGGAGCCTGATAATAAGGAATTACAATAATCAAGTCTGGATGTAACAAAGGCGTGGACTAGTTTTTCTGCATCTTTTTGAGAAAGGACATGTCTGATTTTTGAGATATTACGCAAGTGGAAGAAGGCGGTCCTAGAAATTAGTTTTAAGTGTGAATTAAAGGACAAATCAGGATCGAAGATCACTCCCAAGTTCCTGACTGTTTCATTGGAAGCAAGGGCAATGTCATCTAGCGCAGCTATATCATTAGATAATGTATCTCTACGGTGTTTAGGGCCAAGTATTAGAACCTCTGTTTTATCTGAGTTTAATAAGAGAAAATTGGGGGTCATCCAGGTTTTTATGTCCTTGAGACATGCTTGGAGTTTAGTTAATTGATTACATTGTTCAGGTTTTATTGACAAGTATAACTGGGTGTCATCCGCATAGCAGTGGAAATTTACCATAGACTGTATATGGTCAAGACTACGCTTCAAAAGTTACCAGTAACTTACACAAAGTTAAGACAAGGGGGAAAAATGCATAAGAAAATATAGTAAAAAACGATAAAGAAAAAGTATTGTTATTTTGTTTTGTTGTATTATTGTGTGTTAAAAGGAATTAGTAGAATTAACTAAATATGACTTTCATTTACCGTATTGTTAAAAATTTTTATAAGCAAGTGAAATATAAAAAAAAGATTATGTTCCAAATGTTATAATGTTACAAATTGGAGGGCTCTTCCTCTATTCATTTAATAATCTGCATTCCAGTGTCCTAGATTCATGTAATCGCACCAATAGTAACAAGTCATTTTCTGAACATGTTCCTCTAGGTGTTTAACAAGGGCTGCCTTCTTCCCAGTTTTGGTGCTCTCTGCATGATTTTCTTTCTCTCCCCTCTGCCTAGTTGCATGACTGCTGGACAGCCTGTTGTTTAGTTACAATTAAATAATTCCAATGTGTTTATGATCTATTTGTAATCTGAAATTAGTCTGCCTCACATGCAAGCTTATAGTTAAAACCTAATAATTTTCAGAAGAGCATCAGAATCTCAACACAATTGTAACAACACTTGTATGCCAGGGAAGGTACATGTTAATCTATAAAACTTTTTATTTTCCATATACTTATAGTTGGCTCTATTTGTCCTTTGCTATATGTCTCTCCAGCATAATGTTTCGATGTCAAGAACAAAACACATTGTATTTAAGAACTACAAAAGCCGGGCTACAGTGGCCATATCAAATATTGTGGCTTTAACATGTTTAATCTTAAACAGGGTTTGAATGTTAAGGGCTTTTTGTGTGAGGAGCAGGATTATAAATTATTTTCTGAATTTTACAAGGAGCCGATGCAAAGAAGCTAAAACAGGAGTAATATGATCTCTCCTTCTAGTTCCTGTCAGCACTCGTGCTGCAGCATTTTGGACCAACTGGAGGCTTTTCACAGACTTACTGGGACATCCTGATAATAAAGAATTACAGTAATCCAGTCGACAGGGAACAAATGTGTGGACGAGTTTCTGTACTCCCCACTGCCATCAGCAAAACAACAACTTAGAAAATGTCCTTTGAAAGAACAATGTGCATTTTTCTAGTGGAATTTAATATACTCAAAGAATTTATGACTCACTGCAGATGATCTGGAAGCATCATCAAATTGAATTGCCCATGCGTGCAAAATATGCTATTTGAATAATTTTTTTTTTTTATATCATAAAATAATCTATTCTATAATAAATATAATATAATATAATATACATGGTCCAGATGTGTTTGAGAAAATACAAATTTAAACATGAAGCCACTAGACTCGTTTGCCCTCCACTGGCCTTCTTTAAAATAGCAACACACGCACATAGCCAGAGAGAGAGAGAGAGAGAGAGAGAGAGAGAGAGAGAGAGAGAGAGAGAGAGAGATGAGAGTGAGATGAGAGTTGCTCATGTGTAAGTAGTTCAACACAGCTGTCACA
Organism: Hippoglossus hippoglossus; assembly: GCF_009819705.1. NCBI lineage: Eukaryota > Metazoa > Chordata > Actinopteri > Pleuronectiformes > Pleuronectidae > Hippoglossus > Hippoglossus hippoglossus. Next base: position 854,234 of record NC_047160.1, read on the forward strand.
AACTTTGAAAGAAACGGAGATTATAGCATCGAAACATGCAACCACCACCCAGAAAGGTAAGAAAGTGCTGAGCCTCATGTAGGAGATGACTTGAAATGAATATATAGTATCATGCTTACTGCTTCTACATGCTTAAATATCTACTGCTTCTCTACCTTCATTTCTGTTCCTCCATCTTTAAGATTTATTAAATCTACAGACCATTTCATTTAAAACACTGACACTACAGTAAATGGATTTTACAGCATATAGTGCCAAATACAGCTTATATGCATTCATTGGAAATATTTTACGGAATTTGTGTTTAGATAGTAGATATATTTTCTTCACCCTGCATAGATGGGAACGCATCTGTCTGCAACAACTGAAATTACTTTCATTTTACAGCGTGAAAGTCTGTACTACATGCTCATTTGAGACCTTACAGAGATTTGAGAAATTTAATTTTGTTCTCCAATCAAAGTTGAAATTCATATTCCCTTAATTCCCTTAATCTAAAACTATTTTTTTCTGCAATCCACAACTTGCAATTGAGGCAGTTGTGAAATAGCTGCAATTTTAAAGCTTAAATTGACATCTTAAGATTAGTTGTGAATAAGGATTGGCTTATCTACTCACAGTTTTGCAACTATTGTGTACTTGTATGTACATAGTAGTTTATTTTGACCTCTCTTTGATTGTCTTTGCTGTATGTCAATTTCTGTTTTTCCTGAAAGTTATTGTGTAAGGACATTGAGAGCAACCACTAATTGGCCAATAAAGCTGTTGCTGAAGAGCCAATTCACTATCTTCATTAAAATATAACATTTCAATAATCCCTGTATATATATGTGTGTGTGTGTGTGTGTGTGTGTGTGTGTGTGTGTGTGTGTGTGTGTGTGTGCAGGTGAAGGAGAGTCAGCAGGTGAAACTGGTGTTCTCAGAGCAGCACAGTAAATTGCAGACCAAACAACATCAGGACACTGAACTGTTGGAGGAGATCAGGTACAGTTCTCTTTCTGTGGAGCTGTATGATACTCTCCCAGGAGGAGACGGACAGGCAGAGAGATACATACCAAACTGAGAATGAAAGCATGTTAAATTACATAAGTGTTTTTTGTTGTGTTCACCTAGGTCCTTCAGTAAGCATCGTGCAGCTATAGAGAAGGAGTATGCCCAGGTGAGCAAACATAGTACTATTATAGTTCACTATTAGTCCTGTTTCTGGCATCTTTCGTTCTTTACTGGAAATATAAAAATGTTGATATTGATTTGAGGTCCCGTATCAGTTTCAGAGAGCTGTTTGCTCTAAAATGTCTGATATCGTCTGATGTCTGTGTCTGTGTCTGATGTATTTTTTGACACTATCAGAGCTACTGGAGCCATGAGACAAATAAGTAAGATAATCACACTAGTGATGGCCAGGGGTGTTGTGCTATTTCTATGTGAGTGAGAGCTGCACATTGCTTAAAATAGTAAAAGTGGAACATAGGAAGGAAAGGTTTTGTTTCGATTTGTCACATAATCGGCACATTAATATTTTAGCCATTCAAATATCACAGCCAAAAATGAATAAAAAATGCGTAATCTGATAGTCCAATGGTTAGGGTGCATATCACATATCACATAGGGAAAATTGCCCTGAATGGCAGTTACATATATATATATATATATATATATATATATATATATATATATATATATATTGTGTAGGACATTACCTCTCTGATTTAAGTGTCCCTGTGTGTGTTACACCCTGACCACAAACACGTTGTGTGGGTGAATTTATCATTATGTGTCTGGAACATATAGTCATAGGTGTGATATGTAGGCTGCAACCATTCTGTGGCGCAGAGGAAAAAGTGTTATGTTTGATAAGGATGCTTGTCAGTTAGCTGAGTTCCTCGAACAGAGGACAAACAGAGTTCAAACAGAATGCAGCAAAGGTCACTACTAAGTGTTTATTAAGTAAATGTTCATTACACAGCATGCATAGCACTGCACATATACCTTTATTTCACGGCCCACAGTTTCATGATACAATTTTTTTTACACAACATAATAGATCTCTATTACATAGTGTTTTGCGCTGGTGCTTCACTATGGAGCTGTATCAATCAATCAATCAAATTTTATTTGTATAGCCCATATTCACAACTCACAATTTGTCTCATAGGGCTTTAACAGGGTGTGACATCCTCTGCCCTTAACCCTCAACAAGAGTAAGGAAAAACTACTAAAAAACCTTTTAACAGGGTAAAAAGAAGGTAGAAACCTCAGAGAGAGCCACATGTGAGGGATCCCTCTCCCAGGACGGACAGAAGTGCAATAGATGCCAAGTGTAAAGGAGAACATCATCAAGATAAAGGTTTTAGCAGCATTGATAAGGGTAAACATTTTGAAGTATAACTGAAGGTCAGTGAATTGGTGGATTAATGTCATTAATGGTCAAGTGTCTGAGGAGAAATACTATGTATCGAGCAGTCCTGTTGTAATCATAGTCTATGGTCAGCAGCCAGCAAGATCATGATCCACCATCAAGATCGGATGCCACTATAGTCCACAGTCATTGTCCACTGCCACCATTAGGATCCATCATCAGCTGCCACCTCGGTCGTGGTCCACCACCAGTATCTGATGCCAACACGATAAAGGATCCGCCTTTATTATCACGATCAGCCAGCACGATACAGAATTCGCTATACTGGATCCACCATTACGATCTCTGATACGCGATCCACAGATCCTAATCCATGATGTGGCCACAGCTGGGGCCCTGGATCTGCGAGCGATAAGGCAAAGGGACTCCGGGGAAGAAGTCAAGTCAGTAACATGTATTGATGAGATATGAAGTTCTTTGATGTGATAACGGTTGAGAAGAGGAAGGAGAAGCTGGAAAGAGAAGCTCCGAGTGTCATGTGTCCCCCGACCTTCTAGACCTATAGCAGCATAACTAAGAGCAGGTCTAAGACAAGCCTGTACCAGCTCTAACTATAAGCTTTATCAAAAAGGAAGGTTTTAAGCCTACTCTTAAACGTACAGATGGTGTCTGCCTCCCGAACTGAAAGTGGGAGATGATTCCACAGGAGAGGAGCTTGATAGCTGAAAGCTCTGGCTCCTACTCTACTTTTAGAGACTTTAGGGACGAGGAGTAAGCCTGAATTCTGGGAGCGCAGTGCTCTAGTGGGTTGATAAGGTACTATCAGCTCTTTAAGGTATAATGGTGCCATATTATTAAGGGCCTTGAAGGTGTGGAGGAGAATTTTAAATTCTATTCTAGATTTAACCAGAAGCCAGTGAAGTGAAGCTAATACAGGAGAAATGTGCTCTCTTTTCTTTGTTCTTGTCAGGACACGTGCTGCGGCATTTTGGACAAGCTGCAGAGTCTTTAACGACTTACTGCTGGAGCCTGATAATAAGGAATTACAATAATCAAGTCTGGATGTAACAAAGGCGTGGACTAGTTTTTCTGCATCTTTTTGAGAAAGGACATGTCTGATTTTTGAGATATTACGCAAGTGGAAGAAGGCGGTCCTAGAAATGTGTTTTAAGTGAGAATTAAAGGACAAATCGGGAACGAAGATCACTCCCAAGTTCCTGACTGTTTCATTGGAAGCAAGGGCAATGTCGTCTAGGGCAGCTATATCATTAGATAATGTATCTCTAAGGTGTTTAGGGCCAAGTATTAGAACCTCTGTTTTATCTGAGTTTAATAAGAGAAAATTGCGGGTCATCCAGGTTTTTATGTCCTTGAGACATGCTTGGAGTTTAGTTATTTGATTACTTTGTTCAGGTTTTATTGACAAGTATAACTGGGTGTCATCCGCATAGCAGTGGAAATTTACCGAGTGTGTCCTGATAATGTTTCCTAGTGGAAGCATATATAATGAGAATAACATTGGGCAGAGCACAGAGCCCTGTGGAACACCATGGTTAACTTTGATGCGCACAGATGACTCATCATTAATTTGCACGAATTGGGAGCGATCAGAAAAATAGGATTTAAACCAGTTTAGGACGGTTCCTTTAATACCAATTAACTGTTCTAGTCTTATGGTCAATTGTGTCGAATGCTGCACTAAGATCTAACAGAACGAGGACAGACACAAATCCCTGATCTGAAGCTATTAGAAGGTCATTAGTGACTTTTGCCAAGGCTGTCTCCGTGCTGTGATTGGCTCTAAACCCCGACTGAAAGTCTTCATATATATTATTTTCCTGGAGAAACTCACACAGCTGATTGGCTACAACTTTTTCTAGGATTTTAGACAGGAAGGGGAGGTTAGATATTGGTCTGTAATTGGCTAAAACCTCTGGGTCTAGGGTGGGTGTTTTGAGAAGGGGTTTGATTACAGCTAGTTTAAAAGACTGTGGTACATATCTTGATGATAATGACAGATTTATTGTGTTCAGTAACGAACTGTATACGACACTCTTTGGTCAGTGCAGCCATTTATAGCATCTGGAGAAATACCATCTTTGTCTGTGGCCATAAGACATTCATAAAGTTTGTACCATCCTCGGCAGGCAGGCAAATTTCAACATAAACTCTGTACATTACATTTCATTTAGCTGATGCTTTTATCCAAAGTGACTTCCAATAAGTGCATTCAACCATAAGGGCAGATGTAATAAATTCATGTGTGTGAATGGGTGAATGGCAAAAATATACTGTAAAGTACTTTGAGTGGTCATCAAAACTAGAAAAGTGCTATATAAATATAAGCAATTTACATTTACACACACAAGGGAGAGTCCTTAATGAAGACAAAGATTGAGTTCAATCTTTTTAAAACTATTTTACCTTGTAACTTTTACCTTGTTTTCCTGCCTCAGCATGACAAGATGGTTGTGTTCCAGCTTTCCAAGTTAACCAAATATGCATAGATTTTTATAATCCTCACATTGTCTTATTGTGTGAGCTAGTAATTTGCATTTTAACCCCATAAATGTAGGAATTGACAACCTGTATGTACCATGTATTTATCTTGTATATTTTCCTTCGTTTGGCCTCTGTTCATTAAGGATAAAATACAACACTCAGTTCATTGCGGACACAAAAGCCTCCCCAGTGACCGTTACTCTGGTAGTATAAAATAAGATGCTTGAAATGGAGTTTTGAGTTTTGAAGAAAAAATCAGCTACAGTGCAAAATGCCCAGGTCAGATTATGCAGATGATGACTTCTCCATTGCTATCCACAAGCACATGTTCTTAAGGACATGGCACAAGTGCATTTATGGTGAGTCCAAATGCATATTTGCTCATTGTTGAAACCATGGTTCAAAGGGGTTCTACTATGAGTCATGTCTTGGACATATCGTGAAACAAACAAATCAGATGAATCAGTGTCACTTTGCACACAAATAGATAATCTGTATATAACAAGCAAAATGTGTGCTCATAGTGAATCTGTCTGTGTAGGTTCATTTTACTATGTTAATAAGGATCCCTAAGATAACAGTGAAATACTGCACCCCATCAGAGTTTGTTTGTCAATGACTTTCCACTGCCTCAAGTAAGCAATGTAGGCCTACCAACAATTAACTGACACCTCAGTTTAAGGCCAACACACCCACCGACGCTCAATTGGATAGAAGTACATTAGCCTTTGTATGTTGCACTAATATTTACACTGTGTGACAAATGACAAGTAGGACTTAAAAAATGAAAAGCTGTAAGTGTTGTCAACACACTACAATTTCCCTTCTTTTTTGGATTGTGATGTGATAAACATCATTTTCAGGCTCTTCAGAGGTTAGCTGTTCAGTACCAGAAGAGAGACTGGCAAAGAGGAAATACAGATGCTATCACTTCTGGGTAAGCCCACACACATGACGTACACAGCAATCTCACCAGCTATTTGTTTCTCATTTCTTCTGTTTTTACACAACCTGTCAGTAGACTGTTGGCTCTGGCAGATTGATATCATTTTCTGTAAGTAGGGAAAGTTGCAGATACTATCATGCGTTGTTTTTGCCAATAACAGTTTATGTATAATGTGGTCCTGACAATGAAGATTATGAAGAATCATAGTATGTCAAACTCAAATAGCTAACTCAAACTCTTTAAATAGCTCTCCTATAAGGGGGCATATGGAAGATATTGGGCCATATAGGAACTGTAACCAAGATACACTGAACAGAATAAGCCATTTTACATCAAACTCTTTTAAATCATGACATATGCAAGACTAATTCTCTGTAATAGTGTCTCTTAAATGATAAACTTGGAGGTGAATAGATAAGCAAATACATTACTCACACTATTAGCTGTAAGAATGGATGTAAACATACGGTATGTGCAAAATGTGAAATGGTAATGGTAAATGGTTTATATTTATACAGTGTTTTTTTATTCTTGATGACTACACAAAGCACTTAAAGGTACAGTTTTGGCCATTTACCCATTCACACACACACACACACACACACACACACACACACACACACACACACACACATTCATACAGTGCATCTATGTGTACAGCCCTCAGTGGCAATTTTGGGGTTCAGTATCCCAAGGACACTGCCATGTGTAGTAGGCAAGACTGTGATTGAACCACCAACCTTCTGGTTAGAAGCAATTTTAATCGTTCAAGACCTAAATGCAGCTTTTCACATAGTAGATCATGCCATTTTAACTGAGCATCTTAGAACCTGGGTTGACATCAAGGACATTGCACTTAGTTGGTTTCATTCCTACCTCTTAGAAGAACCTACTCGGCCACCATAGGTAATTAAACATCCTCTAAAACTCACATTACCTGGGGTGTACCACAAGATTCAATTTTAGGCCCAGTTTTATTTTCTGTTTATATGCTTTCTCTTGGCCAAATCATCCAACGTCATGTCTCTTTCCACTGCAATTCGTACAGATTACCTTCCAGTAAGACCTAATTACCCTGAAGGCCTAGCTGTCTAAATTATGTTAACTGTTGGATGAGTAGTTCAAAATGCAGCTTCTTACTGGTTTTTAATAGAGAACATTACCTCACCCCGCTCCTTGCCTCTCTCCATTGGCTCCCTGTCCATTTTATAATGGATTTTAAGATTTTATTGATCACTTTCGAAGCACAAGCTACATCATAGAAATGTTTACCCCCTGTGTGCCTGTTCACAGCCTTAGATCCTCAGGTGGAGCCCTGCTGGCTGTTCCAAAGTCGAGGCTGTAAACTAAAGGTGAACATGCTTTTGGCATCAGGGCCCCTCTGCTTTGAAACGACCTATCTGAGGAGATAAGGCTCGTAGGGTCAGTGACTTCTTTTAAATCATTTCTTAAAACCAATTTTTTTAGACTTGCTTTCATGTGATGCCATCTTTTATAATGTCTTTTTCACATTTGGGCGAGGATGGAGGGAGAGACCAGGCCACATAATTACAAAAAGGGGCTTCAATGTGCACTGTTAGCATTTAGAGAAGAGTGTAGAGAAGTACAGTTAATGTAGATTAGCAGTCATGGATGTGTGTGATTTCAGAGGTGTGTTTGGTGTGTGGCGTTCAGTGGTTGATGCGACAGCTCAGACTGCTGCATCACGACTTGCTGCTGCAGAGGAATACCGCAGACTGACAGGACAAGCCTCCAGAAGTTTTCGCAATGCAAAGGACATCCGAGCTAAGCGAGTGAGAGAGCCGCACACAGAGTAAACTTACAGTGATGAAGTACTTTAAACAGTTAGAAAGTCATCATTGCAACACACAACACAATTACACTTCAGTGTGTGTGTGTGTGTGTGTGTGTGTGTGTGTGTGACTGAGTGAGTGAGTGTGTGTGTGTGTGTGTGTGTGTGAGTGTTTGTGTATACGTGTGTACGTGTTGCTTGTGTTTTTAAGGGCCTGGAGCAGCTTCAGAGGGTACAGGGTGAAGTCGTGGATGCTCTGCGAGAGCTGCACAGGCTCAAGAAGAGCTATCACCAACTCAGCCACATTGCAAATGTTGCCAGAGAGAAAGCTGCTGATGCACAGACAAGGTCAGTGCATCTTTGTGGTTGAGAAAAAGAGAGAAACATTTCTGATATGATTGCATGAAAAAGACAAGTGGTTTCATCTAAGAGGTACATACATTATAAAATACGCAGGTCAGGTTGTTGAAAAATCCTGAAGAGTTTAAAGCCCCCATGAAATGAAAAATACATGTTCCTTATAACATTATTATAGCATGTCCCTGTGTTGATTGTTTATTTATCATATGACTGAATGGCTTCCATCTTACGACCTCAAGAGAGACAAGGTTAGGATGGGGGATTAATTCATTCTTTGTCAAAATACTTTCTGGAACTTTTAACACCCTCTGCTTGATTATAAATTCTGCCAGTACATCCAACTTATTAGTTAAATCTGCAGGGAAGGATGCAGCTCACTTTGATGTTATTTTCTCATTCATACAAATGATCAGAACCACCAACACAGTTTCCACTGCTTTCTAGTTACAAAGACCATAGTCAAACAGAATGTAGTGCCGGTTCTGTAAATATGCATGATAGACTTCTTCCCATAGTGATTATTTAGGACACCATTTTTGTCTTTGACTGGACTTTCACGCAGTCAATATTTTGGCTGCTATACACTAATACAGTAACTTCCAGGTTTGCTACACTACATGGGTGCACTATATCAGTTTCTGCAAACTGATATAGTGCACCCATGTAGTGCAGCACTGACCGAATCAACAGTGTGTAAAATGCAGTGTAAGGGAAAGATTAGGTTCAGTCAGAGTTTTCATTTAGAACAGAGATTTGACATAACGAGTTAGATAATGTGTGGCTTCCTTCTGTATGTTTTATATCTTATCAGAATGTTTTAACTTTGTCTTCCAGAGCCAGAAAGAGTGAACATGGAATTTTCCACTTTAAAGCAGGACTATATAAAATGACTGCTAAGGTATGGTGTTATGAAGGTTATAATACAAAATAACAGAAATGACACACACAAATAATCAAGGAAGTCATTAATAACCATATTTTGTAATGTGAAGCTGCAACAAGCTGTGGTATCTGAATGTTACTGATATGATCAGATGAAACTATTTTTTATCTTTAAGCTTACAGACCCTGAATGACTATGCACGATCCTGAATAGTTTAGTTCAGTTTAGTTTTTTTTTAAAGTGGTCTGTACTCTATGTATGATGATGGTGTGTGTGTGATGTTTATTGCTTGTACTGAAGAACGATGTGTGTACGGTCTGTGTATCTGTGTACAGCTCAGTGCTAGGTTGAAGGAGTGTGATGACCGTTTGACTGAAGTTCGTAATGACTATCTGCTGGCCCTAGCAGCAGTGAATGCCCACCACCAAAACTACTCTAGGACTGATTTACCGCTCATTATGGAGGTACACACACACACACACGCACACACACACACACACACACGCACACACACACACACACGCACACACACACACACACACACACACACACACACACACACACACACACACACACACACACACACACACACAGGAACCTTCCCTAATACAGCATTCCCCTTTCTGGTGACTGATTGACTGGTGGGGGTTCTCAGAGCTATGTGTGGGGGGTTTCTTGGCCTGGCTTAGGTTGTGGACAACTGGGCATGGGATATATCGTCAGTAGTGTACCATTGTGTCATTGGGTGTTTCTGCCTTTGATCACTATACATCCTCCACAAAGGCAGCCAGCTGCAGGATGATCAGCCCTCAGGTTGTGTGTCATGTCCATTTGTCCCTGAAATCCACCAAGTTGAGAATAGCAGACCACTGAAAGGCTGATAGGGGTTTGGTTCTCAAGTGGGTAATTTTTATGTACTTGGAGTCCAGCATGGGTCCTTTTGCTTGAGCCAAATCCATAGACTGTTCTTTATTTTATCGAGACTATCTCTCCACCCAGATACATATCCCATAATTATTTAAGACACACCAGTAGTACTGGCTGCCCCAGTATATAAGCCGTTAAGTGATCACTCTGAATTTCCGATCTCCACTGAGCAGTTCAGACGTGGGTTTCAGCAGAGATTGAAAAGACAACTTATAGACCTACTTACTAGACAGACAAGCATTGAGAAACCACTGCCAGCGGTACGTATTGTCTATGGTCCCCCAACAGATCTGGTGGCCCAGTCTTCAGTGGCCTGGGTTGGGGTGCCACCTAAAACCTGTCACTAGCTTTTCATTTGGCGGATTAGCTTTAGTGGCCCTTCACCCCTGTGGTTGCTGGCCTTGGCGTCTTGCGGGGCCAGAGGGCTCTAGCTGGTGCCTTGCACCGGAGTGTAAAATGACTGCAGACAGCGTCTGGCCAGCTCAGGGGTGTGTGAATAGTGTAGGGGAGAAGGGGGAGAAGATGAGCCACTTTTTACATTTGATGATTTTACTGAATAACAGAAGTGTATTTGTTTCAAACAACAGTTACTATTTATACCTCAGGCTGTTGTGTACCCATGGAAATTAAAACAAGTTATCATATTATTATGGTTTCAGAACAAAAACCCAGCAAAAAAAGTTGGACCTTTGGCACAACTTTATACCCCAAGGTGGGGGTAAAGTGATCATAGCTATGGGGCTAGCTAAATTGAGCCCTCTGTGGGTAAATGCTGCCACCATTAAAAACTGATATAAAAATGACCCAAAATCAAGCAATTCTGAGAGAATATTCAACTTTGTGTTAATGCCATCAATTTAACAAAGGCAAAAAAAATTATACTTAAAGTAAAACCAATTATATGTTTATTGTTGTTCAACATGTTACTTTAACATTTTAGGGAAGGATTAAACTGTATTCTTTGTGTGTTAGCTACAGAAAGATGTTACTTTTGTGTATGTACAGCATGTTTGTGTGACTTAAACTTAACATTAGTCAACAAGGTATTCATTCGTTAACATTGTAACAGTGATCAAACACCAACATGAACTTGTAACAGTGACAGATAAAGAGTTTGTGTACATGTATGTACGCATGTCTATGTATGTGTGTGTGTGCATGTGTGTGTATGTGTGCAATGAATAATGACTGACCATTTGTTCAATTTACCCCCACATCACTGGCTCGTTCTACCCCACAACCACCATTTGACTGTTTCACACAGTAGCTCAGATCAACAGTTATGCAAATCTTCTTGTTTTGTAGCTTACATTGAATTAATTTAACATATAATAGTGTCAAAAACATATCGATTTAATTGAGACAACTTAGTAACATGATGAATTGACTTTGAATGACAAAAATCAGTTTTTTTTGCTTTGGTTTGCTTACCACTCTCTCCATGGGCTCGAGTCAAAGATGGAATTAGAAATGTTAGCTACACTTCCTTAATTTGTGGTCAATTACCACACACATGATTACTTTTTTTTATGGTTACCTAGATAGAGGGGGTGGTTCATCTTACCCACTGACTCGACTTACCCCATTCTCCCCTACATTTGTAAATAGTTTGTAGCACAGCTCATCGGGTACACGATTAGAGCACTGGTGATAGGTCTGGGGTTCTGAGACTGCTCTGCTTCTTCACGAGTTGTCTTACAGAAGTCCCTGTACATATGGAATATGTATCTGGGTGGAGAGACAGTCTCAAGAGGATAGAGAACTGTAGGTCACATTGTACCCATTGCTCTCTGAGTGAAGAGACTATCTCTCCACTAAGAGATCGCTCGGTGGTGTCGATCAGTGAAAACCAGATTGATCACGCTCACCTGGGGCTGATATAAAGCGTGGAGGGCTAAAGCTGGGGGAAGCTGGAGGGTGTTGTGAGTATTTTAGGTACCCACAGAAACACGTTGCTCTGGGATCCCCTCCTCTGATATGTTCATCTAAGAATGTGAATGGAATAAAATCCGCAGCTTTTTTTATTGATAAAAACTGCCTCTTGTTCTTTATTTATCTCATCAGCAAATGGATGGGGACGTTTATGATGACTTGAGGAGCCATTTTACCCTGCTGTGTGGGATAGAAATGGATTCCTGTTTGTCCATACACAAACTGTACAGCAAGATATGGGACAGTGTTGGTAAAGTACGTGCGTTTTTATGTTCAGCATATAGTATATTGATTTGTTTATGTATGAGTACTGTTTTGACAGAACACTCTCTTCTGTATTCATTATAAATATGCATAACTACAACTGAGTATGTTTTTGGTGACTCACCCATTTAGAGGTTCTTTATTCAATGGTGTTAGAATTAGCAAAAGGCCTTCAGATCTTATCTGCCCAAGACTTTTGGTTTCTGTCTAAGTTGCATTAATGCCAGGTATCACTCAGTGACTTCTGAGAAACCAGACATAAGAAATGTCTCACCTTTTCTCTAGACGACATATGTGTGGGGGCAGAAAGTCTTGGGAAGGGTAGAAGAAGAAAGGTCACAGAGAGAATTTCAGCACATACGCAAAATGTTTGAACTAGCAAGTGAGTGCAGTCTGAGAGAAACACCTCCAGTTTTCTCTTCAGCATGTGATTGGTTAAAAGGCATTTTGTATATCTCTGTATTGCTGGTCCATGGCCAGAAGAAGAGAAAATGTTGCATTGTTGTTCACTTACACTTGTTTCATAAAAACACACTGTGGTTGTTTTGATGGTCTGAGTTGCCCACACATATTGAAAAAGTCATGAAGCTATTTTATACTTTCCTGACAAATTCTGCAGAACTCCCAGTGATGTGACAATGGAGCTGTGTTCTCAGAGGGTTGATGGAGGAATGAATGTTTCTAATATTTCCTGCTAACAGTGATTTGCTGTTGTGTTGTCAGGTGACCAGAGATAAAAATATTCAGCAGTTTCTACAAGAATCTGTTGCCTTCAATAAAACCACCGGATTTCCCTTTCAACCTGCTCCACATGACAAGGTGTGATTAGATTACTTGTAATATATTTCCTTTAAATTTGAGAATGATAATATTGAATATTGTACTACATTGTGATGTGTTAGATTCTCAAACCTTTTTCACACAGTTGAACCTGAATTCCATTTATTGCAAACTGTCCCAAAAGGCAATTATTTTCCCTCTGTTTATCTTTACTTATGAATGTTTGTCCGAGTACACACTTGTTTAGCAGATGGCCGTCACTGTGCCAGACTTGATGTGTTTATGTGTTTGTAAAAAAATATCACATCCACTATAGAACAGTAATACTCACCCTTTCCAATTTCACTTCCCTTAAATAAAACAAAATAGAAATAACTGAAACTAAGCCAAACATAATAAATCAGTCTTACCTTTACGTTAAGATAAACTGCCTAGTTTTTTCCATACTGCTTCTTTAACATGAGAGAAACAGGATGAATTTCAAAAAAGGTTTAGCTATTGACATGTGAGATCTTAGGTTAGCTAGAACATTTGTAACAAAATGTACTTTGAAAAGTGATGCAGACAAAACCTGCCATTTCAAAATTGTAAATGACACCAGCCCTCATGTCTCTGATGCAGTCTCATTAAAGAATTCAACATGGCATGCTGCACTGAACACTGCAAATGTCTAAAAGCTGAATAATGTCATGTCTGTCTTCTTTGCAGGTGTCTTCTCTACAGGAGGTCTGTGCCTCAGCAGCGGAGGGTTGTCTGGTTAAGGAAGCCAAGAAGTGGGCTACTAAAGCTGCGAAGGACTATAAAATCATCACCCACGGAGAGAGGGTGAGGCTTGGATTTCCGAGTTAAGTGGCTAGGTGATCCTTGTTTAAGCAATGCTTGGTGATCACCCTGCTTGAGTTTGATTTCAGTTTTTACTTAACAACTTCAGAATGTAGAGCCACAACCTTTTCAGGAAACACTTCACATATGGCCATTTCCTCACTTTGGCGCCGGGAAATGCTTGTAGCAGTGGCCCTCAGATTTTGTTTGTTTGTTTTTGTTATTCAAAATGTTAATTTTGTCAAAATATCATTTCCAAATTAGCATCACTGTGTTGTGAAAGTCCTTTTGTGCATGTTTTCATTCATAGTAGCAATGAAAGTAGGAGTGAATTTGTGTCCGAAATTAGACGTGCTATATATACAGTATGGTTGATATGTTTAAAATTGTACTCTGATGACGAATGTATTTTATATTTCTACATCCTCCTGTCAGGCTCTACAAATGTTAGTAAGTCGGTTGAAGCTCTTGTCTGGGGAGACGGGGCTTAGTGTGGAGCAGAAGATAGCAGAGGTGCAGGACAGTGTCAGGAAAGCCAAGGTATGGATCTCTCAACAGGTTGGTGCTGCTGATGGTCAGTCTGACTGCGACAGAGTGACTGAGACTATGACAGGTCAATGTGTGTGTGTGTGTGTGTGTGTGTGTGTGTGTGTGTGTGTGTGTGTGTGTGTGTGTGTGTGTGTGTGTGTGTGTGTTTTGAGAGAGAGAGAGAGAGAGAAAGAATAGGGCAAAGCACTGCACACAGACCTACAATTAAGCAACGGTACAGAACACTAGGTCGGAGAGCTGTAATGTTGTGTATATCATTATGATATATGTTTATGTACATATGTTTATATCAATGCTATAGATATATCACTATTCAAGACATTCAAGACTATGATTTCAAATAATAAAGGCCTGAGTTAATGATAATCAATAAACTGAAACATAGTATTGATATTAATATCAAGCAAGGGGCAGAAGGATGAAATTGCACTTTGGTTTAGTATGTATTTGCGGTTAAATATTAGTTGAGCATGTTTAAGCACAAAACACAAGCAATATCATATCAGCCCAGTGTATCTATGTGTCACCACTTATGTCTGTTCTCACCTGATAAAAACACAATCCTCAAATCTATCAAAGGGCCTCATCAACGTTTTGTGCCTGTAAAAGTGGAAAAAAGAGGCACAACTAAAAGCTATATGTCTAGGTTCATACAATATGCGTTCTAATGCATGTCTCATATAATCTAATAGTGTACGTCCCATACAAACCTTTCGGTATGCAAGGTCAAAGGAGAGATATTTTTTCAAGGGCTTCGACTTGGCAGGTCCAGCGTGAGCCTAGATTAGTAGACTACTGGATCAAGACAATCATGGACATAGATGAAGAAAATGTAATTGTTGGAATGCAATACAAGTCACCCCATTGACTGTGGATCTATGAATACTTGGAAACCCAACATCTAAGCTGACACAGAAACAATTAGCCCAATTTCCACAAACACAACCTGCTCTAACAACTAGAGATTGATGAGGTACATCAAAGCTGTTAAGGCAAGGGGGAGCCAGTATGACAGATCATGGGGCAGATATCATCATCATCTCCACATTCCGATATTGGGTTTGAAGCCCCAATAACAGATTCAGATAGCAGACTAACCAAGTTGGATACCTGGAACCTCCATAGCCAATTATGTAAGTCATTTACGGAAGTCTGCTAGAATACATGTCACCATAACGGAGACCATACCTGAGATCAAAAAGCTTGCCGAAAAGATGAACACCATAATCATAAAGAAGGGTAGAGGCCAGGATTAAGACAACGTTGAGAGAGGTTAGTCAGCTATCAAGGCTACAGAAAAGTGTGGTCAAGTAAGGGCTACCAAAGAAGTACAACAGACTGTCCATACCTCCATTTATTAGAAACTGCCAAACAAAGACACAACTCTGTCTACATGCCTGAAGAGGTACACTAGAGAAGCCAGGAGAAACATGGTGTTTACCATTCAAAGTGTACTCTAAGTGGCAGGGTAATACGATGAGAACAATACTGGAAAAGTATATGGGAGGGGGAAGAATCACAGTCACCCGAGACCAGATCAGACAGCAAGCTCCGCATTTTTAAGGAGTGTCTTATGATTTCTAAGAGCACATTTATCTATGATGATATGGAAATAACTACATCCTGAGTTTATGTCACACTGGATCTAAAAACATACCATTTCTGTGGGCTCAGAGTTATGACTCCATGGGATTTTTGATGCTAAAACCTCAATTTCTTTTGATAAAATCTGAACAATAGTTTTCTTTCAAATAAAGGGTGGCTGTGGCTCAGGAGATAGAGCGAGTCGTCCACTAACCAGGAGGTTGGAAGTTTGATCCCCATCTCCCCCATGCCAATTAAATACAGACCTTTTACCATGAATAAAAGCTCACATAAAATGTGATGCAGTAAACTGCTCAGCTTAGCTGGGTGATGGGGTGTTTGGATGATAGCCTATACTGTAGTTAGAAAACACTTTGATAGATGACATATCTTAATGTAAGATACAGAACCTTCTGTCTCTCTGAGTGTGTCTAAGTTGGTGTCTTGTGTTTTTCTTGTCTTAGCTCAGCAGAGTGAAGGCAGAGGCTCGTCTGGTGCTGTTGTCAGACAGTGTCCCAGGAATTGAACTGTGGCTTCATGATGCCATGAACCAGGCAGAGGAGGAGCTGGAGAGAGAGAGACGGCTCAGTGAACAGAGGAAGTCTACTGAAGACTTTTCAGTACACAAACACACACACACTCACACACTCACAAACACACACAGGTGTGTTCTGGTGACTCATTGAACGTGTTGTCGTGCTAATCAGAGCCGGGGGCCTTTGTCACATCAGAGTAAAATAGTTCCATTGTCTCAATTCTAAATTAATATCCACAGCTATACATTCAAACTGTATGTTGCTCTACTATATCAAACAGTAGAAAAGTTTGAGCAGCTCCACTAATTCCACTAAGTAGCTGAGATGAGAAGAAAGAAAATTGGGAAGAGGATGGTCAGTAGATTCAATCAAATGATATTACATAGATCAAATATATTTAAAAAAGGTATGTCAGTATTATTTTATTGAGATATTTCACCAAGTTATGGTCTCCCACTGCCTGGGAATTGGGGTTTTTTGTGGTCTGAGATGGCTTTAAGATGGTTTTATCTTTTAATGTAATTTATTTACAATAGTCAAAAAAGATATACTAGATATATCCTTTAAACCTTGTACAGAAATTATTTCAGTCAAAAAACACAAATGAACAAAGATGAAAACATTGTGTTTGTTGAAAAAAAATATTTAAACATCTCATTTCCAAGTAAGGTGGTTTGTTGACCCTCTTTATGTTTAAAATGAAAAAAATATATATTTGAAAGAGGAATATTAAATCTTTTCGATTATAAGTCTGCTTTTGTGTGTTTTACAGGAGGATGAATTTGAGCTGACTGACTTTGAGGACTATGATGATGAGAATGCCGACATTTTTGCAGCTCCAGTGTCAGCATCTGGAGAGTGTGTTTATCCTGCAGCCTGCAGAGTTATCTATAGCTATCAGGTAGTCCTCGCTAAAATATACACACTTTTCTGGTTTTGTATCATCTGCAAAAATACATCTCAAAACCTCTGTCATTTAGTCTTGGGGTTGAGTCTCACAAGTTGTTTTGTGGGAGACTTAGTCTCATTTCTTCTTTGCATGTCTGTCAGTTGGTGAGGTGGGGTGATTTTAACTTTGCCTGCGCTAGCGTGATTATAATCCCATCCAAAGCATATGTGATTTATTACTCCCCCCCACCATAGTTAATTACAAGGGTGCTTGGAGAGCACATACCTCTGCTAATTATTATGTTGCAATGTTGCAGGAAGAAAAATAAATTCTGGATCTGCACCAAAATGTAATGGTTTCTTTTGTGACCCATACCACATCCACCAAGTTCATAGTCCAGTAGACTTTGCATAATGCTGCTAACTAATAGACAAACAAACAAACACCAGTGAAAACATAACCTCCTAGTATATCACTCAGCAGAGTGCAGTCCCCTTAGGAGACCACATTTAAATTCACTAGATCTAGATTTTCATTTGGATCTGCACCAAATTGCACACTCATAAATCAGTCCAATAAACATGCTTGATTTTCTTAATCAAGTTAGATGAATAATATATAATTCATTTTCTCTCTGTTGTTTATGAATATAATTGCATCAGTCAATATGACCTGGTAATATCCTGGCTAACATTTGACATATATACGTTGCCAGTCTGGGATCATTCAAAAGTATTTACAATTTGTGCCTTTCTTTACTCATAAACAAGTAGTGTAAATGTGTAAACCTAAGGAGTTGGAATGATGTTATTTAGGTGTCACACATAATTGGATGATAATTTATACCTGATGCTTCATTAACAGTCAAACCTGATCAGGTAAATTTTGACCAAAGACAATAAGTTATAAAAGATAAAAGTCTCATGGTCAATGTGAAGTTAATATGAGGATTAAATGTTATCTAGAGAACTGGTTAGAGGTGTTATTTAAGAGATGCCAAAATGTCATGTTTATCCTCACACATTATGATTTTGTTATCTAAAATCTTTGGAACATGCTGATGAATTCACAAAGGGTGCAGGATGCTGCATTTCCTGTCTGCTTGGTTGCATAAAATCATCTAGTGTCACAGTAAGACGCTTTGAATTTACCCAGCAAATGAAAATGTGCAGTGTGTCTGGAGAACTGCATCATGACAACACCCATTTCATTGAAGAATTCATAGAATTTAATTTAAAGCATGTTGTGTCCTTTAGGCTGGCCAGTCAGACGAGCTGTCAATCAGGGAAGGGGAGGAGCTTCAAGTGATCGAAGATGGAGACATGGAGGACTGGCTGAAGGTAACAGTTCTTTGTTCACATATCATGACAGCAGGAGGCTTCTCCCAGTTAGGTTTTCATTAGTTTTAATCATCCTTTGAGGTGTCTTCCTTTAAAAAAAAATCTGCTGATTAATTCCACCAAAACACTGAATAAAAAAATGTCATCCATCGATCCATCAGCTACAACACTTATCCTTTAAGGGTTATAAAGAAGCATAGTCAGACCCAGCTGACATTGGCCAAGAGGCAGGGTACAAGAACAGGTCACCAGTCTATCACAGGCTGGTTTCTTATTGTCATTATTATAGACTGAATTCTAAACGTACTTTTGCAGTTTTGCTGAGTTTAAGGACAACTGTGTGAGTGTGTGTAAGTTATCAACATCACTGTGTGTAAGTTGTACTGTGTGTAAGTTGGCTTTGATACACGTGGGTAAAAATGGTCGCTCATTACCACTTGTGTGTGTGTGTGTGTGTTTAATTGTACAATATGTGGGGCAAAGTATGCTCATACTGAGACTGTGTATCATTCACACTAATATTTTTGCGTTATGTTTATGATAATACGATGTGGTTTATAAAGTGACAAATAATTCAATTTAAGTTGAATATGTGTATATGCAGCCCTCTATTAAGAGTTTGTTATTTTGTTAAGATAAATAGCTATTAAGTTCATAGGGATTTTATGTTTGTATGAATTCATGTTAAAGTCAAGCCTTATGAAGGACAATCTAAAAGACAGTTGATTAATAATATCACAACTTTAAAGGGCTATACAAGTCGTTTATAAGTGCATAAGGGATATAATATTTGTTTTGTTTTCCTCCTAGCTCTTACAGTGTGTTCACACTTATCACAGCATGTATGGATATGACAATAAAGTGTTGTGAACCATCAGTAAAAGAGAGTCAGACCATCATTCAGCCAGGGATGCTACATTCGTAGAGATCCAATTACAAGTGTTCAGCTCTAAGTTCATAGGTCATGTCATGACCCAGATTCATTTAAGTGGCACTACCAAATGATGTTATTTTTACCCAGATTTATACAAATGTACATGAAAAAAGCATTTTCATGTTAAATGAGTGTTTCTCTGATGCTGTGCAGTGGACAGGACATCCCTGTGGAGCTGCGAGCCGAGCTATGTGATTTAAATTGGATGAAATATGCATTTTTACTATTCTGGCACACAAACACAATGCTGATAAGTATGCACAAATAGAGGATATAATGCCATCGACAGGTGACAAAATGAAATCATTAAAATCATAGATTTTTTTCAGGTTTTTAAAATGACTGGAAACATTTGGGATAATGGTGCACAACTTATCAACATATATACATAGATCTACTAGCCTTTTATTATGTGCTGTACAGTGCATATTGTATGTTTTCCAGTGTTTCATTCATATCGCTGGATACCTGATCATGTCTCTGTGCAGGTGTGTAACTCATGTGGTCAGGTGGGTTATGTTCCTGAGCGTTATGTCCAGTTCCTGTGTCTACAAGCAGAGGACGCTGCTCAGCTGGACTGTTCCTTCAGCTCCACCTCATCCACTGGAAATAAAGAGAAGGCAAGGAGCAGAGGTTAGCACTTAATATGTGTTATTAATACTAGCACTAAACATATGAGTACTTAGTTATGTTTCGTGTCATGCACATATTGTACAATATAATGCAGTTGTAATGGGGACACATGTCAGATACTAATCAACCACCAAAGAGGTTAGCATCCAAATTTCTTATAGTCATTCAACCAGAAGCACTCATCAGTACGGTGGCCCGGAGAGCTCAACACACTGCAACTTAAGAAAACACATGCAAGTGGACAAAACACAAGCAGAGTAAGAAAACATCTTCATCAATTTGAAAACATAACACATTACGCACAACACAACACATTACAGAAACGCGCTGCAAATACAGAAACGCGCTGCAAATACAGAAACACGCTGCAATTACAGAAACACGCTGCAAATACAGAAACGCGCTGCAGTTACAGAAACACGCTGCAAATACAGAAACGCGCTGCAGTTACAGAAACACGCTGCAAATACAAAAAACGACAACAGAAGTGTTTCCAGGAGACACCTAAAAGTGATGGACACTGCTGCCACAGGAGCCACAAAAACATCCAATACATCCAACAAATCCAGTTCCACAATATGGACAATACATGGAGAAAAAGGAAAACTGTGAATGTGAATGCTAAGTGCTGTAAATTACTCACAAACAGGGGCTTGCTTGTTAGCGCTGTTTATTCAGGTTAACAGGAGAAAACGGCATGTCTCTAGCTCAGACCATTGAGGAGTCATGACGCTCTAAAGACAACATGATATTTGAGATCGTATAAAGCCCAGTGGGTCTCAGAGGGTTAACAGTAGACATCTGCAGTAATAAAGTTTATTATTTATTAAAATAAGTTTAGCTAATTTTCCAATATCACTGACGGACACCGACTTTAACAACTCCAAACTGCGTCAGCAACAACAAGCGGACGTGTCCATCACTTTTAGGTGTCCTCTGGAAACACTTCCGTTTTCTGTATTTGCATCACGTTTCTGTATTTCCAGCACGTTTCTGTAATTGCAACGTGTTTCTGTATTTGCAGCGCGTTTCTGTATTTGCGGCGCGTTTCTGTAATTGCAACGCGTTTCTGTATTTCCAGCACGTTTCTGTAATTGCAACGTGTTTCTGTATTTGCAGCGCGTTTCTGTATTTGCATCACGTTTCTGTAATTGCAACGCGTTTCTGTATTTGCAACGCGTTTCTGTATTTGCAACGCATTTCTGTATTTGCAGCGTGTTTCTGTATTTCCAGCACGTTTCTGTATTTGCAACGCATTTCTGTATTTGCAGCGTGTTTCTGTAATGTGTTGTGTTGTGTTGACAAATTGATGAAGATGTTTTCTTACTTTGCTTGTGTTTTGTCCACTTGCATGTGTTTTCTGACGTTGCAGTGTGTTGAGCTCTCAGGGCCACCGTACATCAGAGACCAAGAAGGTTTAGGTACAAAGGGCATCCAGACAATGAAACATAAAACAAACTTGAAACAAAAGTATTTTCTGTTTACAGAGAGCAGTAATTAGGGCCCGAGCACCTCCGGTGGGAGGCCCTATTGTATTTCGAAGGATTTGTATTTCCCTTTTGGGGCTTTTTCAGGGCCTAGATATGCTCAAATTGTTACCAAAGTTTGCAGGGAATTCTAAACCCCAAAAGGTAATTGTATTCTGGAGTAATTTGAAATGGGCGTGGAAAAATTGCTCAACAGCGCCATCTAAGGAAAAGCCCCTCAGTTAGCTTTCACCGATCTTCACAAAAATCGTAGCCCAGGTGTATCATGACCAGACAAACAAAAAAGGTCAGAGGTGCAATTGGAAAAAAGCAACAGGAAGCCCGCCATTTTGACTTTAGTGGCCATTTTTCACATTTTTCACATTTTTACTTTGACGAACTTGTCCCAGGGCTTTCATCAGATCAACTTCAAATTGAGATGAGTGTCATCACAACAAGATGGAGATAAAAAATAACCCAAAGATCGATTTTTCGTCACACGGTGTGACTGTGGCGTGGTGTCAAAGTTTGATTACACGCCATCAAAACACGAGGTTCTGTATCTCGGACAAACATGGTCCAATCGAGTCCAAACTAGACATCTAAGACAAGAGTCCCGGCCTGATGACATCTACACAGAAATCATGACTTAAAATCACAGCGCCCCCTGCTGGCTACAGGAAGTGACATGTTTTTACTTTGATGAACTGCTCCTGGCTGCTTTACAATAAACAGCTCAAATGAGCTGAGACAAGTTATAGGAGCATGGTCAGAATTGTGACATTGAGGTGCGGCGAAGGATCATCCTTCGCCAAAGGACACGATGTTGTCATAACTCCAGTGTGCATAGTCCTATCACCGCCAAACTGCTGTCTCATGATCAGAGTCCAAGCCTGAACAGCTCTATGTGTCAATATTTCCTCAGTGTCATAGCGCCACCTACTGATTCGCCATGAAACAGGAAGTACTTTGTAAATCCACTCTGCATTATCCAACCGGCTCCGAACTACTGACCTAAGATCACAATCCTGACCTGAACACATCCATATATTAATATTAGTTCAGGGTCATACCACCACCTACTGATCAGCGTGAAAATCAAGTTGTGGTAACATTGTCCAATTGACACAAAATTGCTCACGCTACATCAGAGCCCCTACTTGAACTGATCTATATGTCTGTATGTAATAATAGTGATGGCGCCACCTACTGGCAACAGGAAGTAAGCTTTGTTTTACAACTATCATTCGATTTACATAAAATTTTCAAAGTGTGATGTGCAATTGATAGCGTGGACCGTAATGAGCAATTAGCAGGCAAGGATCGACATCGCGTGACGGACGCAGGAAGTGAAGCGTTTGTCCTTGCCGCAGTCCGCAAAACGCGTGCAACGCGGAGACGTGCGCTTGGTCATTGATCGTCTGTCTGTCTGTATTTTTTTTTTTTTGGGACGGACAGACGGACATCTGTCTGTCTGTCCGTATTTTTTTTTGGACAGACGGATGGACGGACGGACATGAGCACGACAACAACTTTGTGCATTGTGCGTTACCAAACAACACTGAAACTGAGGTTCTGTATCTCGGACATACAAGGTCCAATCGACTCCAAACTAGACATGTAAAACAAAAGTCCCGGCCTGATGACATCTACACAGAAATCTTGACTTAAAATCACAGCGCCCCCTGGTGGAAACAAGAAATGTCTTGTTTTTGGAACGTCTTACACTTGGAGGTATTCCTCCTCACCCACTGCTCGCAGCCATGTCAAACTGTATCAAATGGGTCTCAAGACATTGATAATGTAGGCATAACATTACTGTGACTTTTCATCAAACACCATAATAGTGGCGTGGCGTCAAAGTTCATCAACTCGCCGTGACACACGAAATTACTATAACTTCGGTGTTGGAGGTTCAACCTCCCTCAAACTACATTTGTGTAACAACAGCCCCCCCCTGCAGACATTCAGATGGTTTTAAGGAATGGGCGTGGCAAAATAACTGACTAGCGCCCCCTCGGTGCTTGCGAGGTTGCATTTAGGCCATGAATTGTCCTTTTTCCATTTTGCCGTGGAATATGGGCTGCCACATATGGAGTGGTGTATGCTGGAAGCCTGTCCACATCCTCCGCTGCAACAAGGTCGGAGTCTGGATAGAGGTTAGGGACGGCTGGAGCTGCTGCCTGCGCCCTCTGCAGCGGTAGCAGCTGAGTGTCCGACTGGTCATCAGGCTGCACCACTGCTGGCTGTGGTTGTTCTCTTGGTGGAGCTGAGTCCAGATCAGGGTGTAATCGGAGACACTGAGACTTGGAGATTAGTTCAGTCCCTGATATTCACTTCAGTTAAACAACATTCATACGCTCCCCAATCCGGAACATTGCAGTTTAGTTTTGAGTTGCTATAACTGATTTAAACTCAGACTTCCCATGCTCGGAAAAACCACAGTCATCCTCTCTATTCTTAAACCTATTTTCTCAAATAGGTTGTCTCAGTAGTTGTGAACCCGACTCTTATTTTTTATCAATTTAAACTCTGGTAATGTAATTATTTTTCCATCTTTAAATCTAAATGTGGATGCTTAGGATACTGAATACCTGGCCAATAGAATGTAGAAACCTTAAAGGTTTAGTGTGTAGAATGTACAGGCAGCATAATGTTCCCCATGTGTTCAGTGTGAACCTGCTCTTCAGCTTTTAGTTAGTTACTGGTTGGTACATATGCCACTACTGATATTTCTGTGAAGAGCTCGTATTGTTCAGGTTTTAACTTCTTGGCTTGTGTGATGCTGCGCTAAATCAACTTGCAACACAATCAGAATCAGATTTAGTGTCACTTCTATAATATTCACTCAGCATACACAGGAATGATGAAGAAGAAAATGCCTTTCTCCACAGATTTTTTTCTTTAGGTGTATATATATATACACCTAAAGAAAAAAAACAATAGTGCAATTATGCTAAGGTGCTGGTTTAGTGGAGTTATTGCAGATTGGAGGAGTTTAAAAGTCTTATGGCCTGGGGGATGAAACTGTGTCTGAGCCTGGTGGTGCGGGCCCAGATGCTGCGGTACCGTCGGCCAGACGGCAGCAGGCAAAACAGTTTATGGTTTCCTTTGATCTATTAGTCACATCATAGTCCTTTAACCCCCTTTGTTTGAATTTCTTAAACCTCCTTTGCTTCAATTCCTTTAACCCCCTTTGCTTCAATTCCTTTAAACTCCTTTGCTTCAATTCCCTTTCTATTCTTTAAAGATGCTCTTTATCTCAGAAAAATAAGAAGTGAAGAATCAGTCTGCACTAACCAGCGAATTGGTAGAACAAAGAAGATAAGAGATTTTTCATGAGAATTTGGAAAACACATCTTGAACAGCGAAAATAACAATTCGTAACACACATTGAAACAAACAACAGTCGCAATGGAGATCACTCGGAGAGTGAAACAAATGGATATAAAGGTAGAGACTGTCCGCCCGTACTTCGAGTCCTTTTTTACGAAGATCACTGCAGAGCAGTGGGAGCTGTTGAAGTCATGCAAACCGGATGAAGCTACAACATTTATGTTGGCAGATCTTCTGCTGAAGTTAATGACGACCGTTTCAAATGCCATTGCAAAGCGATGTCCCGATGCACCCTTGTCTGAGGAAGAAGTTCGGTCCATTCTGGGCGACACTCTCAACGACAGTCTTTCACCAGGCACAACAAAGTCTAAGAGTTTGGATAAGCTCACAGACTTGGTTGTAGAGGAGGTGACGAAGACTGTCAACTCCACCTTGTCTGCAAGCTCCACCTGTGTGAGCTCTGAGAAGCCTATACCAACCCGCCTCATTAACCCCGCTAAAGTCCAGAAGATGATCTGTTATGCCTGCGAGACGTTAAAGGCAGATGCAAAAATCCAACTCTTGCTCGAGTGTCAATCGCGCAGGCGAAGTCAGGCCATTTCCTCAGAGGAACAGGACGCTTCAGATGATCCCATTCGGATGTGTAGGACCTCTTCAAGCTCCCACTCTTCAGGAGTCATCTCCAAGTCAGGTAGTTCCTCAGAGGGAGGTTCAACAACAAGCAGTATGGACAGTGGGAAGAAGCTTGTCCAGGAAACAATCAACAATAGTTTGACTGACATCACAGACTTCTTTAATGAGTTCAATGACAGCCTCTTTCTCAATTCATCGTTTTCTCCAGAGATTGATATGGCTTTAGATGAAATTATTGAGTCAATCAATAAGGAAAGCAAAAATGGAAAGGAATCTCCACAGCCAAACCTCTCAATCAGTAAAGGAATGAGGACGATCAATAGTCTTTTCATAAAGACTTTTGCCACAGCAGGGACGCTTCAAATACTGACAGGGGTCGCGAAAAAATTCAAGGAGGAGACCAAAGTCAATAGGAGGCTGACGATACAGTCATTGATGGCTAGTATTGACGCTGTGCTTCTGGAGAAGGAGAAGCCGGGAGGTGGAAATGAAAGTTCTGCATTCCCAACACTGAAAAAGCCTCCATCTGAAAAGGTTCTTGTATTCACAAAACAGCTTTCAGATCTCATCTATGCTCACATCGTACCTGGAAGGAATTCAGACATTAGTTCAGGTCCAGTGAAAAAGGTGGCTGTTCCTGATGCACACAGGGGCATATATGCAGAAATTCAGACCAGGGTGTTTTGTTTTCTGTCCTTGATAAGCTGGTGGCTGAACAACCAAGTTAACTGCCACACAAAAAGGGTGTCAGAGGCTTTTATGGCCATCGACTCACTGGAAACAAACAAGCAGTCATCATCATCAGAGGTCAGCAGCATTGAGGAGAAAACATCGAAGCAGTCAACATCATCAGAGGTCAGCAGTGGAGGAAATGAAAGACCGAAGAAGTCAACACCAGCAGTGTTCAACGGAATTGAGGAGAAAGGATCGAAGCAGACTTCATCAGAGGTCAGCAGCGGAGGGAAGAAAAGACCGAAGCAGTCAACATCATCAGAGGTCAGCAGCGGAGGGAAGAAAAGACCGAAGCAGTCAACATCATCAGTGGTCAGCAGCATTGAGGAGAAAAGACCGAAGCAGTCAACATCATCAGTGGTCAGCAGCATTGAGGAGAAAAGATCGAAGCAGTCAAAATCATCAGAGGTCAGCAGCATTGAGGAGAAAAGATCGAAGCAGTCAAAATCATCAGAGGTCAGCAGCATTGAGGAGAAAAGATCGAAGCAGTCAAAATCATCAGAGGTCAGCAGCATTGAGGAGAAAAGATCGAAGCAGTCAAAATCATCAGAGGTCAGCAGCATTGAGGAGAAAAGATCGAAGCAGACAACATCATCAGAGGTCAGCAAAGAAAAGGAGAACTCAGCATCATCAGACAGCAACTCCAGGGAGAAGATTGCAAAGATGCTGGCAGCAGACAGATGTAAAATGTATGTCAGTGTTCTCTTGGACCAGCTCATCACACGAAGCTATAATAAGGCAAAGGTGACCTGGACTGATGTCGACATAACAGACACAAGTCATCATCTGCTGGAGAGAATTTGGGCCGAGGTCAAAGACATTGACTCAACTTTCAACCCCAACACAATCCTTGACGAGGTCATTTTCAAGGAGTTGTGTAAGAAGTGGCCTTGTCCAGAGATGCTATTGGTTTCCTTTCTTTTAAGAGATCCAGAACTTGAGATATCAATTAGCTCCTCTTTGAAAAGAAGCCTGTGCAAAAAGCCTGGCTTCTTCTCCTCTTTCAGAGCAGGCTTCTCTTCCTTCTTCCGGAGATAAAAGGTGGATGATGTTATTCCGATAGCTTCACTTTCAAATTTAAATATGTTTTCTCCATGTGCTCCTGTTATCCCCACATTTATAAGAATGAATAAAATGTATAAAATGGAATTATTTGCTCTCAGTATTTATTCCACTCAGACTTAAGTCTTGTTGTGGCTTTCCTCCAGGTGCTCCGGTTCCCTCCCATATTTAAAACAATTATTAAAAGATTCAAAATCGAATAATTTGTTCTCAGGATTTATTCCACTGAGACTAAAGTTTTGCTGTTTTACAAGCTGAAAATTCACTGTTTCACAGGTGCAAGTTTAGTTTCTTCCTTTAATTCATCAGCCATCAGCACCTTCAGCTGAACTTAGCTCCAACAAGCTGTATAAGGCAGAGTAGAGTGACCTCATTATGGCTGGTGATCAAATAGCGATAGTAAGCATCTAACTGTCAGATATTTTCAGAATAAGACACAGTTGCTGCTGACTATCACCGTAAATCGATACAGTGTTACTTGATTGTGTTTGTCTTAATTTTGAAGGAAATTTGAGATCTCAACTAATTCAATTTTGGAGTTAAATTTCTGCAGGAAGAAGGAACTGCAACATGTTTTTTATATCTCACTTATGTAAAAAGCAACCAGAGTTTATATGATTTAATATATAGGATAAGATGTAGAATATCCCTTGTACGTCTGAAGGTCTTCTGCACAAATTACCACAAAAAAAACATTAGATGTTAGCAGGTGTTAGGGGCCACCAGCGGATGTTAGGGACATAACTTCAGTTGTGCACCTTAGCGTCATCAAGTGTTTTGACCTTCTGATCAATGATACAGGCCGAACTTGAGGGTACGCTGAGGATAAAGGTGAATCTGACTGGCTGCTGGGTATTATGGCAGTACTATGAAAGCCATGTGGCTGCTCAGTAGATCAGACATCATTACCTCTTTAGCCTTTTTAAACTAAACTCTGTACTATTTTAGAACATAGGACAAGATGGAGAATATTCCTTGTACGTTCGACCGCAGCAATTTGCCTATTGCCAGTTGATGTTAGCGGATGTTAGTGACCACCAGCGGATGTTAGGGACATATCTTCAGTTGTGTACCTTAGCGTCATCAGGTGTTTAGGTCTTTTAATCACAAGACAACCTCTTTTAAGGCAGGCCCACCACAGGTTGATCAGACCTGGGTGCATGTCCCTAGCATCTTGGGGCCCAGTTGGGATCTTTCCTCCTGATCCAGAGCCATTGGCTGCAGTGTGTGATGTTTCTTTTATGGTCTGGCGCAGGGCTTGTCGATGGATCTCCAGATCTTTGTGCAACCTAATGGTGCAGCCAACCTCCACAGGGCAAGCTATTGCTTTCCAGCCACATTGCTGTGCCTCAAATGCAAGGTCTGCATACCACAGCCTTTTCCTCTCATTTGCTTCATCAACATTATCCACCTAGGGTACTGTCAATTCTAAAAAGTAGACGATGCACATGGTATTAGACCAGATTATCAGGTCAGGTCTTAGGGTGGTAGTGACAATATGTGATGGGACTGTAAGTTGCTGGCCCACATCCACCAGCATCTCCCAGTCTCGGACTTGCTCCAACTGATCACTACCGGCCAGTGGAGGAGGCCCTCTCTTTCCCTGTTCCCTCTCGCGGATAAATGTTGTCCTTTAAACTGCATTCAATGTTTTGGATGGCAAGGCATTGGTAGCAGTTCACTTAGTTTCTAGTGTTGCTGCAAGGCATTATCTGGTTGTGTATCAACGTATACCTACCTTAGGAGATACTTATTTTACAACCAGTGAGGATGTGCCTGACCCTAGCGTAATAATGTTAGTTAGTTGTCTCTATATGAATCCATTCATGACACAAAATGACTCGAGTGAAACTGATCTGACTTAAATGATCTGATTATTTTACAACCGTAGACCATACAACAATTGACAGTCTGAAATAAAAGATATCAAACTGAACAAATTTAACTTTTAACATTCTTTAGTTTTCAACATGATTCTAAGCTGACTTCATGTTATCATTTGATGCAGTGTTAACCTTTAAACTCTGATGTTGGACAACATACTGCAAATGTGAAGAGGAAACATCGGACATTAGCTTTAGAGAACAAACAAATTCAGATTAAATCCTGTAATTCCACAGGCAGACACTGGTTATTTCGTTGATTTACATTCACAAAAAGAGCCAATGAAATACATCATTTATTTACATGGAAACGTAACATTTTATAAGTTTTAGATCTTTTTCAGAAAGGCACTTGATCAAATTCTTGTTGCAAATTATCAACAAGATTAAGGAAAATTCTATTTGGTAAAAGGCACATAAAAAAAAAAAAAACACACGAGGAAAAGACATGGAGGGTGTAAACAAACACAAACAGACCATTTTCAAACTTTGAATCACAGACAAAATGGCAATCACGACTCTATCCCAACACAGTGATGAAAAGTTGTATTTCTGATGATGGTTTAAGAACTTCAATGTAAAGTTAAAGGTGCGAGGAGTATTAAAGGGCCCTCGCTCCTTGGGGTCAGCACATGTTCAGCACAGCACATGTAGGTGAAACAATGGATTCTACATCTAATCTACAAAACTTCTGCTTTGTAAATGCATTTTTACTTTGACGAACTTGTCCCAGGGCTTTCATCTGATCAACTTCAAATTGAGATGAGTGTCATCACAACAAGATGGAGATAAAAACTAACTCAAAGATCGATTTTTCGTCACACGGTGTGACTGTGGCATGGCATCAAAGTTTGATTACACGCCATCAAAACACGAGGTTCTGTATCTCGGACATACATGGTCCAATCGACTCCAAACTAGACATCTAAGACAAGAATCCCGGCCTGATGACATCTACACAGAAATCATTTCTTAAAATCACAGCGCCACCTGCTGGCTACAGGAAGTGCCATGTTTTATACTTTGATGCACTGCTCCTGGCTGCTTAACAATATGCAGTTCAAATGAGCTCAGTCAAGTCATTGGATCATGGTCAGAATCGTGACATTTCCTCAAACCGTGTAAACATTGCGGTGCGGCGAAGGATCATCCTTCGCCAAAGGACACGATGTTGTCATAACTCCAGTGTGCATAGTCCTATCACTGCCAAACTGCTGTCTCATGATTAGAGTCCAAGCCTGAACAGCTCTGTGTTAATATTTCCTCAGTGTCATAGCGCCACCTACTGGTAACAGGAAGTAAGCTTTGTTTTACAACTATCATTCGATTTACATAACATTTTCACAGTGTGATGTGCAATTGATAGCGTGGACCGTAATGAGCAATTAGCAGGCAAGGATCGACATCGCTCGACGGACGCAGGAAGTGAAGCGTTTGTCCTTGCCGCAGTCCGCAAAACACATGCAACGCGGAGACGTGCGCTTGGTCATTGATCGCTCTCTCCACTAACCGCAACAGGCTTCAAAATGCCTGTGCTCGGGCCCGTTAGTGCTACAACGTAGCCCTAGTTCTACTTGTTTCTAAAGCTGGTGTATCTGAACTTGAACAGATCTTTGACTTTTTGTCCATTTAAGGATCCAACTCATTTCCCAGAGTACTTTCCATTTTCAATAACAACCTTTGAGTGTGATCTATCTCTATAGCTCATAATGCTTATAATATAGTCTGATCTGTTTCAGGTATAGCCAGAGCTCTCTACTCCTACCAGGCCCAAAGTGCAGAAGAGCTTTCCTTCCAGGAGGGGGCACTAATCACACTGATGCGCTGTCGACATGGAGAGGTGTGTGTTGTAACAGATAATAGCCTACATGCTGGATCTGACAGACAATTACAGTCAACAACTCCAGCTGCTGATAAGGCCCATGTGGCTGAAAGTTAAAAATAAACCTTTTATTTAAAGTGTGTCCTTCCACGTTATCTACATAAACAAATTGTCAGGTGGATGATGGATTTTGGGAGGGAGAGCTGAATGGACGGATTGGTCTCTTCCCATCGTTGGTGGTAGAGCTCGTACATGATGAAGGGGATGAGGAGGAGCCACAAGAGGAGGTGAGAATGGTTTCCTGACTGCTCCTCTTAACCATTTATTTTCCAGTTGAAGGATTCCGATGTCACATAAGACTGAAGCTTGATCCTGTTTGTCCTCTGCCCAACTCATCATATTGTTCGCTGGTTGTCTGTTTGACTTTGATGCCCCTATCTTTATTTTTTCTCCAGCCTCTCCCAAACCCAACCATGCCTCCCTTCTCTTCTACAGTAGGAATCCCCTCAACTCCTGGCTGTAGTTCCACACTTAATACTACCCCCCCTAGCTGTGTGGAAGACAAACAGCAGCCCTTACCTCTGAGGGTTGCAAACATTACAGTAGGTGAGTAGCATTAAAC
Organism: Hippoglossus hippoglossus; assembly: GCF_009819705.1. Taxonomy (NCBI): domain Eukaryota; kingdom Metazoa; phylum Chordata; class Actinopteri; order Pleuronectiformes; family Pleuronectidae; genus Hippoglossus; species Hippoglossus hippoglossus. Next base: position 885,822 of record NC_047160.1, read on the forward strand.
TTTACTGTAGTTAATGTAGTTAGTTGTTTAGGTAGTAATGGTTGTCAATTTGTCTTTGTGTTTTTTCTCAGAAACTGGGGGCAGCATCCACACATCTCCAGATCTCTCCAGTAGTCGACTAAGACCTGTATGTACTGTTAAAAGAATCATGTTACAATATGTCTATTGTGACAAAATTTGTAGATTGTATTTTTGTATGGATACTCATCCGTATTTGATAACAGATTTCTCTCATCCCTTGTACTGTTTTAGTGTCGAGCACCTCCCCCTCCTCCAACACTGAAACCTTCACCTCATCCCTGAGACAGGGGCTGCGGTGGAAAAGTCAAAATAATCACCTCTCCTAATCACTATTCCAAGATCCCGCTAGGAAAGGTCACAAGGTCAAGGAAAGATGTGAAGGAGAAGCAGTAAGGAGTAAGGAAAAGAAATCCAACTGATGATATTGTAAACTAGGATTTCACTGTGACTCATGACTGGACAGATGTGACAGAGAAGAAATCAGGAGCTCAGATGACCATGTTAGGATTTACATCAGTTCTGGATCTTGTCAGGAGAATAAAACAACTGTTTATTTTTTTCCATATTTACCTGGGTGTTTCCAGGTGTTGCTGCCGCCATGAATTGTGGGACAGCATTTTTCTCTTTTCTTTCATAGATGAAGGTCTGGTGTTTCCCATGGTAAAGGAGGTTCAGTAAGTTAGGAAGCATTGAAGCTCTTTTCCTTATAATTAAGAGAACTCAAACCTATCATGGCTGCCACTTAAATGCTTCTGCATGGTCATGTATCTCATAGGAACCTAGCTAAGCAAAGTGGACTATTCAAAGGCACCCAAATACTTTCTTTCTGACACAAGTACTTGGTAGGTGTTGGCAAAAGGACCGAGGATACCCATGTCCTTTATCTGGTCTCCCGAATTGACTGGTACTTAGCGCCCCAAGAGCGTACAAAAACTTAAGTAAATGCAAATACAAATACATGCTCCAACAAGCATAGCGATGATAAATTATTAACATTGTGGTAGAATTAATATTATAAAACATCTCTGTGGCAAAGTTGCCTGCTATCATGGGTCTCCCAACATCAACCAGACGATAGCTACTCACCAACTTCATTGTTATATTAACAGAAATATTACCTCAAACATAAATTTCATAAATCAAGCCTAAATCTTCATAACCTCCACCTGGTGGCAGCTCAGCTCAGCTGTGTTTCAGACTGGGTCTCTCCTCTGCCAGTCTCTCCCCTCTTTGTGTGGTAGGTCTCTGTGCCACTTTTTTAACCTACAAAGAGAGATTAGCCTACTAGACTCAGCTTTGCTAATCACTCACCCAGGTGCAGCTCGAGATGCTCTGATGAGTCCACAATATATTTGGAAAGCAGTGAGAAATTTTTCAATTGACAATTTTGTTACATGTAAAATATAAGAATGTACCTTTAGTATTTGGCTACTGAGCTATTACTTTGTAAGATATCATTATGACTTTAATAAGCAAATACATATTTCCTACAGCAGTACAGCTTAGATTCTAACAGCTACAAATATAAAACAACATAAAATAGTGCCGTACTAAAATATGCTTTCAAAGAACACTATAATATATTAAAAAGACAAAATGTAAATTCACCAATACTACAGCAGACAGTGTTGTTTTTATAAATATTTTGAGAATCATACACTGGATTAGAGGGTTATGTAAATAAAGTGACTTTGTGTGTGAAATCTTATTATTACATATCTGTAAAGTTATAAAATAAAAGTCTTTACAATGTATTGTATGATTATGAATTTGATTTAATTAAATTAGTGTTCATAATAACAAGTTTGGCTACCAGTATGATCCTGTTGTGATATACTGACTACACTGGGCAACTCTCTCAGCCGTGTAAAAATGTGTGTTTGAACAGGTGAATGTGAAGAGTAAGAAGCACTTTGTGAGGTTATTAATAACAAATAAAAGACAGTCAATGCAAATGTAATATAAGCAATCTGTTCTTTATTGACAAGTAAATAGATTCACATTGTTCTCTTTCGTGAGCATAATATGGCTGATACGCTGATTGCTGCCCTGTTAGGACATTTCATATTTATTCTATATTTTCAGTGCAGTGTAATACATATATGATGCATCTATACATTTCTTATGCTTCTTAAGTGACTGTAGCTGCATCGGGCAAGTTAAAAGAAAATATATATTGTCCTCTTTATTCACATTTACATTTAGCATTCACCAATTATACATATTGGTATGGTTAACTATTCAACTGGTTAAACAAGATCACACACACCAGCTGCTTTGGTTTGCATGTCAACCAGCAAAGGTTGACATGCAAACCATGATCAAAGTTCACAAATAGAATGGCACTCAATGGGGCACATACCACTGCCACGGGCAAAAAGTCTATCATCACATCAAAATACACATACATAAATATCAGTTCCTTTTTTCCCATCAAGAGCCATTCATTATTTCCTGGGAAATTAGTGAAAATGTCAAAACAAATGCCCTATCTCACGATGTTAATGGTGATGTAACTGGTGAAAAATTCTGGAGACGCCCCGTTGTCCACAATTTAAAGAGTTCTCTCGTGTCCCATCCTTCCACAAAGCTCCCTTCAGTAGTTTCTGTGCAATCCTGACAAACTAACATGAAAACAACCCGACAAACAAACAAGTGGACAGGGGAAAAAACATCCTGACACAAGTCAAGGATATTAACATGAAGATGGTTAAGATGGTTAACAGGAAGATTGATTGAAGACAGAGAGTGAGATAAAAACTAGTACAGCAGACTTCAAATTCTCTAGTTGCTTTCCCATGAAGGCAGGAAATGACATTGACCTCAGACTTGAAACCTCTGAACTGTGTCTAGTAAACTACTTCTTTTCAATTTCTAGTGAATCAGTCTGCAGAGGCTGGAATGTATACTCACTGAATGACAGCCAGTACAAATCTAAATAAATACAGATCGGAATAACTACATATCTTTGATGTCACCATGCTCATGACAAATGTAGGGACAATCCGACTCCCTATACAGAAATTAATTTCTAAAGTTTTTGTTCATTAGAATTAGATACACATAAATATTTTCTAGCCAACTCCTAATTTGACCTGTTAAGGGCAATTTGTTCACCTGCACTGACACCATGAGCACAACAAAACTAACATTATTACATGACCAACCACTAGGGGAAGTGACAGGCCTACCTTGCATTTTTTGATGGTGGGAAAACAGACGATTGTCTCTCTTGTTGTGAGGATGCAAGTTTTACACAGCAGAGTATTAGGTCCACTGTTGGAACATGGGAGCTTGAGAGTGTTGCATTGGACAGTGTTGATAATAAATATCCTATACTTGTAAAAAAATATTTTCCTTAGATCTGTGTCAAAATGGACATACACAATCTGTTCTCTGGCATATGACTTCAGATTGTTATTACAGGATATACTGTTTAACTACATGACTGCGACAATAACAGAGGCATTAGAATAACACTGTACAGTAAAGATGATATGTTAAGTTGTGTATAAAGACTTTATATAAAGTGCCATACGCCTGTAAAAGACAGCTCTGTCAACTGGAATCACAGAATGAAGTTTGCCAGACACTGGTGTGTTCTAACATTTCTCATTGAGCTCAATGTATTCGCAAATGAGGGGGACCAAAAGGCATCAGAGGAGAGTTCTGCTACACTAACCAATGCACAACATCACCTGTTGCTTATATGCTTTACTGTCAGACTTGTAAATCATACTTAGAAATACATATCTTATTTTAAAATGTATTGTCTATATTATTTATAGATTCACAGCTTTGAGGATTGCAGAGTTTATTCTGTGGAAGGTTCATAACTCTGTAGTCTAAGAGATTTTTTCACATAGCCTATGGGACACCACATTATCATGCCTTGGTATGTGTTGTTTAAACAATCATCATTGTGGTTGTGCATATCATTAGTAGTAGTAAGTCAAAGGTTAAATTGTGTTTTTATGTCCATACATTTAGTTGATTTGAAATAACAACAAGCTGCCACTCATTCTTTGAATCTATTGACAAATCACCAACTAGGAATTAAACAAGGCAAGGTGAGTATATCAAAAAAAGATATTCTTTCATCATAAAACAACTCAAGAAATTTGCCATAAAATCCTGACATGACTGAAGGACAAGTTTACCTTCTTACTATAGCAGTATTTCACATAATTGCTGACCACTTTCAAAATTAATCCTGTATAATTTGAGATATAATGTTGTATTTTTCCAAGTAAGTCATGTTTATGAATAATATAGTTAAAGAATCCTGAAGCTTCCTTGAGTTGAGTTGATCCATGAAAGTAAGCATCAAGTCTGCATCAATGCTACATGTAAATTTACAGCAGTGCTTTCGAAACTAAATACACGTTTTCGGTAACAATCTTTGGCAATGGGAGATTGCCAGCCTTCCAGTCAGCTGGTCAGACCACCACTTTGGTCCAGTCTAGAATATCACTTAAAAAACTACAACGAGCTCTTTCTATTAGATGTATTTGAGCAATATTCTCTACAGGTATCCAGGGCCCCCAGACTTGGACTACTGTTGTTGACCTGATAATGGTGCCAGGTGAAATGTCAAACACTGATAAACTTCATCATGAAGACTACATACGTGTCAGAACCAAATGTTATGGCAGTTGTTGAGGTATAATAATCATTCATGTAAACCTCATGGAGACTCCAGAGGATAGCACAAGTAAGAACCAAGGTTGTTGGAATGAATAATGTGGGAATCTCTCAACATCATAACGATTCATCACCCGGGACTGTTGATACAACTGAATGGCTATCTATCCAACAGTTATTGAGATATTTTACTAACATTAACCTCGTGGTGGTGTTAGAGGAACAATCGGCGAATAACAATAGTCCAAGGATTGATAGTTGAGATATATTAGCCTAGACCAAAGCCAACTGACATTTCTATCCTTAGAGCCATGTGACTAGTATTGCTCGAAAAGGCAAAAACACAAAAGCATGTTATATAAAAGGTTAGCTGTGTTGTAAAGTGTATGTCATTTGTCAAAATCTGGGACTTTCCACAACTGACCCTAACCTGCCAGTCCTTAGTGCAATATATTCACAGCTGTGGTTAAATGAGCAAAGGTGTGTTCATTATGTATTTTATCATCAAAACTCAGCTGAGTGGTGCCATACTTCATATAATAATCCAAGACTACTTGGATTATCACATGGCTTCAACTTTCACCATCTTGAGAATTCACCTCTTAGTCCTATGTCAACTGAGTGTCTACCGTCTTCTCCACCTCCTCCCTCGCTCTCTCTGCTTCCTGCAACTGCATCACCTTGCAGTCTTTTATATCTTCCATCTCCACCATGTCTTCTTTTTCTTGGTTCAACATCGGCTTAGTCTCTCCTCTTTGACTCTCAGTTTGCCCCTTACCTGAAACAGAAAACGTTTCCCCCTGACCAACTGCTGGACTAAATTCAACTTTCTCAAATTCCGCCCCAACTTTACATGTTTCTCTTTTCTGGTCTTTTGTTAATGAAGTGGACTCTTCATCCTCCATCATAGTGACAACAGAAAACTCTCTCTTGCTGTCAGGGCTGGCTTTGATGATGGTCCTACTACTTATTCTGCTCCCTCCTGATGCGGCTGTGGACAGTGGGCTGGAGGGAGACGGTTGCAAACTGCTCAGTCTGTCTTTATGAACCGGATCAGAGGGAAAGGAAAGGGCAAGGCCTTTAACACCTCCCTCCACTGGGGAACGTTCAGCTGTTTTGAGAATCCCAACCATCTTTTTTTCTGTCTTCTCTTCTGTATTTGGGATTCTGGCTTGCTCTTCTTCCTTTATAGGTAGTGGGTTTGAAACCATATCGCCTGTGGTCATAGATTTTACAGACATGACACTTTCTGACTGCAGAGGAGTTGAACTTCTGAAACCTGGGTTTTGGTCAGCTGGAGAAGAGGAGAGAGTTGTGATGTTGTGTTGTTGTGATGATACTGGAAAGGTGGTAAGTTTGGGGCTACTACTAAGAGCAGGAGAGGGAGTTTGGGCTTCTAATGAACTGGCGATATTAGATTGGCTGGACATCGCTTGACCTGATGGAAGTTTGGGACTTGGAGTGAGGGCAGGTGATCGAGCTGTTTTTGTAGTCTCTGGTGGTTTATTTCTTGAGCTTAGTGCAGGGCTAGACATGACAGTCTGAGGTGATGTAGGAGTTTTTAACAAAGAGGTTGAAGATGGGAACTTGATTGGGAATGAAGACTGAGGTGATGAGCCTAAACTTATAAAAGCTAGGCTAGCACCAAAGCCGTGTTCCAGATCTGGGCTGGAGCTTGGGTCAGGGGGAGTCTGGATGACTGGAAAAACTGTGCTCAAACAGGATTCACTCTGACCAGCAGGAATGACAGGAGTGAAACCTGGAATAAATCCTGCCATGGGGATAGTTGGTGTAGAGGTCTGAAGAGGCCCAGGATCATAATCCTGTTCATTTTTCATAATTTTGTCTCCAGCATGTCCCTGTTTCTCTGTTGCAGTATATGTATGTCCGGGCATAGTGGGAGATGAAATGAGAAATGAGCTGAGGGCGGAATTTGCCATACTCCCAACTGAAGGTTTAATTATGAGGTTCATACGAGGTTCAGGAGCAGAGCTAAAGTCATGGGGCTGTTTCTTACTTGGAAAAGAGGGAGAATTAACAGAACCTGATGTTTCAACCTCCCTTTGCAGTGGAGCAGGCATTTCATTCTGTGAGGGCTCAGTTCCAGGTGTAGAACCACATTTAGTACCACATTCAGAAGCAATCTCAATGTTCTGTGCTTGTACCAGCTCCTCCAATACGACAGGCTGCTTCTGAATGGCAAATTTAACGCCTCCGGCCTCCCGACCTGTCCCTTCCACCTCTTTAATGCCAACAGTTTCACTGCCCCGCCTCAGCCCAAATATGGTCACACTCTTCCTTCGCTTCCCCACATTTGGGACAACCCCATTGGCCCCCTCTGAGGAGGTCCCGACATCCTTGAACATGCTCCTCAGGTTGTACCCGCCCTCCTTCTGCTCCTCACTATCCTGGGATTGGTCCAGCTGGTCCCCTGAACTGACCAATGGATTGGGACCTCCATGGAGCTTCTTATCAGTGTGCGTCACCCGAAATCTGAAGGGACAACGATATAAGGATGAAACCTATGTCCTTTTTTTTCTAATTAGTTTTACATTGTTCATACATCATCTTTATGCATTTTATTTTGTGACATTGTTTCTCCAATGAAACCGGCAAAAATGGTTTAAACATAATCTGTTACCTGCCAACAGAGAATACGGTCTGTTCTCCAGGCCGTTGTCTGTATCGGGGGGTTCTGCTTTGTCTGCGGCCCTTTTTAGATTGAACCTGAGCACAGAGGTGGCAGGAGTTGTGGTCGGTGCCTGAGTGGACTGTGTGGTGATGGGGAGGAACACCACCAATTGACTCCTTACGCAACCTGGACAGTATAATTATAATGAATATTATTCTTATTGAGGGGTGTATAGTCAAAAACTGGAATTATCCTTTTCTGGGCAGTCTGAAAGTCCTTCAGACAAGTTCACATTCGTGTTTTTTATACTAAGCACTGTCATGTTTTGCAAACCAAATCCCCAAAAATGTAGAAGAAATCGTTGTCAGAAGCAGAGTTCTAGTTTAAGAATCTGAGTGTGTTGGTTGTGTGAAGAACTGATCCACTGAAAACATAATTCTCAGCGGCTCACAGGATAGAATTATGCAGTATTGTGAAAAACAGATGAATCCCTGTGACTGAAATAAAAAAATTATTCAGATTTTAGCAGGTTTGTTTTTTGCAGGCTTGTTACCATCTGTAGAAAAGTGGTCATTGAAAATGTGCATTGACAGTCACTGGTCCAGTGGGGGAGGTTTCAGGACCCAGCCAAACTTTCTTCGATCCTCAGTGGTTTCAAAAAGAGTATTTTCCGGCAACCCAAAAGGAACTATACATAATTCATAGCATTCAGACTGAAGGCATTCAATTGATGTGTATATTACCACAGTGCTGTAATTTGATTAAAGTCTGAACATTAATCTAATGTATAAGTGACATTTTTCTAAAAAATGTCACTTATACATCATATTTGAAAATGTGTTTGACAAGTGTGATAAACTTTGTAAAATAAAACGAAATCATATTTTAGATTTTAATTTTAAAGAATCAACAATTTATGAATTCAAGATTAAAAGATCTTATTCACTAATAATAACACAATAAAACACTAATCCACAGTTTAGCCTTGTCAGCTGAATGAATTTACCTGGGGTCATGGCGCACACAGACATTGTGGTTTCCCAACATCTCATTGAAAGCTTCCATGTTTGCTAGAGACAAGAAGAACCCATATTAGAGCAGGAATTTAAAAAAGTGCTAGGTGGATTTATTCATAAACAGTGGAAGATTTAGAAATGGGCCAAATGGGCTGCCACCCAGGGCAGCATCTTGCAGGCAGTGGCACGGGAAGCATACACCTACTGATCTCTGATCTCTCATTCTCAATCAAAACAAAAGTAGGAGATGGGAGGGGAGCAGAGGTATGTAACCTCTAATTTATCCACACATCAACATCATAACTCTGCTAGGTTCTCCATGCCCGTGGCATGTCCGTCTGAATTTAAACGACTGTGGGTTTTTTTGCCTTTACCTGACTCCGCTCTCTGTTTCCACCTTGCTCAGCCAGATCACTATACCACACCACTAAACTGGAAACTGTGAATTATTCAACTGTCAACACATTTAATATTCCTGTTACTATCTTTGTATTAAAACTTTAAACACCACTTTCACACTCTCTGCTCCTGTGTTCTGAATTTGAATTAAATCTTAACACTAAGCAGCAAACAGCAACACAGAACAAAGTGAAGCAGGACAAAACCAGAAGATAAGACTAGATTAACTTTAAATTGGTATAATTAAACAGCATTAAACCCAAGAAACACTTCAGTAATTTTGTATTAATCACCTTCATTTTCAATGATGCACTTGAGGATTTGCTCCACTGTATCCTGGTTCTCTTCATCCTCCTCTGAAATACAGCAAAACAAGGAATGAAATTACACTGATTAGTGTATATTTGTGTCATTGAAAGTGTTGATTGTGAACCATCAGAAATGTGATTTTAGCTTTATTTTGTAGTTTCAATTATTGTCCAAAGCTTTGTGGTTTGACTAGATTAAAAAAATACTACAATCTGCCACAACCTTAAAACCAGTTTCTTGTTGTAATGTTGTGGGTGTTCACTGCAAACCCATAAATTATGCAATCCCTCTCACCAAATGACACATCCATACAGTCTGTCAACTATTAAATTAAACATTACCTAATTAAAACAAAGGTAAGGTAAGTGCCCCAAAATAATGGATATGAATCAGAATGTGGTGTTGCCTTCCCTCGTACTCTGGATGCATATGTGTGCATTGCACGTATCGAATTGAGAGCCTAAATAACTTTGTGTAGGTGCTTATAGTACAGACTTTGAAGAAGTGCATATGGATTTTTTTATGCAGTGCTAGAAGGAAAGAAAAAGAGAAGAAAATAAAAACTGAAATAAATCATGTATTTTTTTCTTAGTTAAGATAACATTCAGACCACTGTCACCTCACGGCAAAGAGAGTCTGCATTCAAGTATGCCAGATGAGCAGGGCCTTTCTGTGAAGAGTTGTGTGCATGTGAGTTTGACATAGTCCATGATTATAATCATCGTAACTCATCATCCATGTGTTGCAGATGCAGGGAAGCATGGATCTTTCAAATTAGTACATTTTTCTCTTGGTTTTGTGTTTCTAAATCGTTGAACATGAGTGAGTTATACCGCTCCCCTTGCACATATTTCTTCTACACTGTATGGTGGGTCTCACGCATCCATGAAGACATTAGGAAGAAGGCCCCCTGGGACGAACTGCTAATAGAAAGCCTCAGGCTGCAGTGAGGATGATGAGCAGGAAGAGAAACTATTGTGGAAGACCAAGCCCCAACATAGGATACATCATCGTAGAGGAAGTGGCTGACTTCAAGAAATCATAATGGGACATATGCCTGAAAGGCGTTGAGAATAACCAACCAGACATAGTGGTGGTTCACAAGGAGCAGTAGTGATAGATATGGCAATTCCGGCTGACAGTTACATCAACAACTCCATGTCTGCTTTTTACATATGTGTCTTCAGTGGACTATAACTGAAGATACATATGCCTTCAATTGAAAACGTTACCTAATAGATAAGCTTTTCAGCACCTACTGGCAATGTGGACATTTTGATGTAGGTGAAACTTGAAACACCAGAAATAGGTCAAAACAGCAGTGAAATGGCTCAAATTCTAAAATCACTGGATCCTACATTTCCCAAGAAAACCTGCAACAAGAAAACCTTGTATAAAGGTGGGTTGTATATTGACAGGTAAACTGAAATTGTGTCTGTTCATTCTTTTTGTCATGCAGACATAAAGTGGGCATCTTGGTCACAGCTATTTCACAGCCAATTATGAAATCCTACCATAGCGTGGAGTGTCTCTCCTGCGGGCTACTGAGAAATTTGTCAGGATTATGTTAACTCACAATAATACTGGTATTTAAGCTGTGCATGTTGCTGTAAAGAGCATACATTTTTCAGCAATAGAGCCAAGAGCCAACAGAAAAAAGATACATTTGCTGATGGACTAGTAGAGGTTTCTGCATAATCATTTCTTAAGTGAAGTGGCTGATCGTAAAAATGTCCAACACTCCGCCTGTTGACCGATAGTATCACTCAATCACTGCAAAAAATTCAAAAGAAAAGGTAAATTGCCACACTTCCAGTTTGTAAAGACTTTCTGCTCTGCTCAGAATTCTTCAAGCTCAAATTGAGACAACCCTGGTGACCCTGGTTCTTCTTCTTTTAAGTCACAGAAGACACAAGACTACTGTTTCCACAGACTGAATGGTACTCTCTGAAACTAATGATCTGAAACTAAAAAAACTAATAAACCCGCTTGGTCTGCTGCCACGGCAATGACCTCAGATGAAGATGAAACTGCTAGTTTCAGTAATTGTGAGTTTCTTTCCTATTACAATTTTCTCAACCCACCATCTGTATTTCCTCCAACTTTCTCATCCTCATCTTCATCGTCCATGTCTCCAGTTCGGCAGCGGTAGCCTTTCTTCTTCAGCAGGTGGCAGATGAGGAAACCCAGCAGTCCAGTGAGGAAGAAGAGGAACACCACCACAAATATCATGTAGGGAGGGGGATTCTCCCCCACACTTGAGGCTTCAGAGTCAGTCATAATCTGGATCTAATCTGAGATTAAGAGAGAATCAATTTTTATAATTATTGATGACATGACACATGTTTTTTAATTCTTTAACCATTTCAGAAAGAAAATGTCGATGAAACAAAATTGTCGTAAATCACCCTCCATCCCAAACCACCCAATCTATTTATTTAGGAGCTACAATTTAACACTGGGATATGAGAGTGATAAAGAAAAGGTTATGTGACTGTCTCATATATATCTGTTAAATTAACTTTGTTATTTGGTTCCAATTGAAAAAAGTTGAAAATTGCATTGTGCCGCAATAAATACAAGCCTGGTAAATTCACACCAACCCTTACCCTGAAATAAGGAAAATGCAATCTGTGTTATATTGTTAATACCCAGATGAAAGCGACAAAGCCATAATTTGTCTTTACAGTCAAACCTTCATTCAACTATAGTTAATAAGTGGGAGTGTGTAAAAAAGAAACGGAATGTGATGGAGAATTTTACAAGAATGATGTAGAAAATGAAAGGCATTTTACTTGGAGTTGCCGTGATATCTCCCACCCCCACCTTAATCAAAAGACACAGAAATATACTATGTATAGTATATACACTACAGTGTGAGGAGAAACATGTACAGGCTTTGTTTTTGGTTCAAATCATCTCCAGTTGTTCCTCTGTTGTAGACTGGTCAACATCAAGAATCAGCCTGTGAAGCAGGGAGGAAAACAGATTATTAAACTATCCCCTATATATCAATCTAAATGAATACATTTCTCACCTATCACTTCTCTTTAGGAAATGTTGCATCTTTATTCTACCTCAGCGTTCTGTATAAAAGGTACCAACACGGAATGGAATGGATGGTGAGGCATTGTTCCATCTTGATGCTGTCGTGGCTCTTTGGTTATATTGTGTCTTTATGTTTCACATCTTTGCCTCGTATGTAGTCATAGTTTGTATTTTTGAAATTGTTTTGTGTCTCTTTGTTAGGTGCTGTACAGGGACAGAAAAAAACAGAATCTATTCAAAATCTGAAAGCTCAGTTTAAAAAAAACAATTTAAGTAAAATAAAAGATTAAAAAGAGTAGAATAAAAAGATGAAAGAAGGTGAAAGAAATAAGAATGATAAATCTATAGGAAAATAAAATAGATAGAACTGGGTAAAATAATAAAATATAAATGAAATAAAATACAATAATGTTATGACCTTGTAAAATAGCAAGTGGTGTCACTATGTGCATCTTTCATAGTCATTTTGTGTTTTGGTTCTTTTTGTGTATGTGGTTGTTTTATAGCTCCAATAGCTGATTTCAGAATACTGCTATCAGTCTATAAAGCATTGAACAATTTAGCACCAAAATAAATTTATTATAACATAACAGAGTGACATATCACAAGTAATTTTGCATGGTAATTTTCCTACAAATACAAAATACATGAAGCTTTACAACTTATTTCAAGTCTGTTACCTGTCAAGTAGATAATCCTTACCATTTTCTAGTCTGTCAGCAGTGGATCCATCCATCCATCGTAGTCAGTCTAAAGGGTGCCAACAGAAACATAGAAAAAGCTGTTGCGATTTAGTTGATAAACCATGTAAAATGTGTTTGTTGGATAAGAAGCTTAACTTAGCAGACAGTTCCCCATTAGCCCCACCTTATCTCCAGAGAAAGAAGCAGGCATACAGACAGCTTGAGAAGGAAAAGGGCAGATATTACACAAGGGAACCTCATCCTTGTTGGTTTAATAATGAAACCCACAAGTGAACCTGAAAACATTTGAAATACACCAGTCCTAATCAGCAATAGACTAACTTCTATCTAAACAAGCATGTGTGTACACGCAGCGTAGATTGTGAACATGTAACAGTTTATCAGTGTTGCCCTCCCACTGGCTTATCAGCATACAGCAACACCCCTCTCTCACACACACACACACACACACACACACACACACACACAGATAGTAGCTACATCATTGGTACTTACTACTAAACTCTGAACTCTGAACTGAACATTTTATTTTTACTTGACCATTCGCCTTGTGAGTTCCAGTAAATCATTTATGATCATTTATAGTGGTAATCAATCAGCAAGTGGAATAATGATGACCTATAAATAATAGCAAATGATCAGCTCCATTCATTAATATAAGGATGTGTTTCTATCTTGCAATATGTTATGCCTCATGAACTATTTTATTTATTTCTCACTTGTTAAATTCATGTTAATGTGAAGAATATTATTCTGCCACGATTTATTACATTATTGTACTATTTCACTCTGTCTTTTCTTTTTGAATGTCTAATTATTGTCTGTATAAATATAATAAATATTTTAGTTTTCCCAGAAAAATAGATGAAAAATATGATAACATAGCGGTCTGTGGGCCTTAGCGACACTCACTATTATTACTACTACTACTATTACTACTACTACTACTCAAGAAACCCACCCTCAACCCGTCTGAGTTTAACAACTACAGACCTGTCTCTCTTCTTCCCTTTTTCTTTCCCCTTTCCAAAGCACTCTAGCGTGCTATCTTTAATCAACTCTCCTCCTATCTTCATCAGAACAACATTCTTCATCCTCACCAGTCTGGTTTCAAGGCAGGCCACTCAACTGAGACAGCCTCTCTCTCCTCTGTGGTCATCCTTCTTGACCTTTCTGCTGCGTTTGACACAGTGAACCACCAGATCCTTATTTCCTCCCTTCAGGACCTGGGTGTCTCAGGCTCTGCTCTCTCCCTCTCTCCCTGCTCTCATCCTACCTCAAAGACCGTACCTACCGGGTAACTTGGAGAGGATCTGTGTCAGAACTTTTTCCTCTCACTACTGGGGTCCCACAAGGTTCCATCCTGGGTCCTCACCTCTTCTCTCTGTACACCAACTCTCTTGGCTCTGTCATTCACTCACATGGCTTTCCTACCACAGTTACAAAGATGACACCCAACTAATTCTCTCTTTTACCCAATCTGAAACAGGAACACAAGTAGCAGGACGAATCTCTGCCTGTCTGACTGACATATCTCAGTGGATGTCCGCACACCACCTGAAAATCAACCATGACAAGAACAACCTACTTTACTTCTAGGGAAAGGCTCTCCCAACCATGACCTTACTATCACCATAGACAACTCCGTGGTAGCCCCCACCCAGGGTTCATATTAAATCCCGCTAAATGGAATAACAGTGCCACCTATTGTTGTGAATATGTACATGCAAGTAGTAAGCCAGAGGGGCAAGGGATTGTGGGTATTCCTCAAAGATATCGAGGAACGCCATGAGGTAGTGTGTGCGTGTGTTGAAGTCCGTAAGCATATATATTGTTAACTACATGAAATGCAGATATTAGTTATGAATTTATTTAGTGTGATTTTACATGTCTGGGATACATTTCGCCATGTTTTTTATTCAGTTACTGATAATCGTATATGTTTTATTGTCCGTAAAGATTCTCCTGTGTAACCTAGCTCACTGCTTTTCAAAGTGGGGGTCCCGACCCCCAGGGGGGTCACCAGGGGGTCGCAGAAACTAAGGGAAAAGGGGGGAAAATGTGACAATAAAAATAAAATAAATTAATTATTAAATTAAATGTTTTTTATTAATCACTGCATATCGAAATATATGTGTCCTTGGATGCCAATCTTCTTTTCCTTCTAATGCCAATCTTTTAATTAAAAAAAAACACACACCGCTCAAGCCAATCAGAATCGAGCAGCCGCTGCATCAGAAAGTTGCTGTGTGCCTGAGAAATAGCTAGCTACCTCCTGCTAAAGGCAAAAATGGAGACATTTTTAAAAAGAAAAAGATCCGACAACCAGACTGAAGATGACTCAGCTGCAAAACTGCCACAACCACGGAATACCACCTTGGCATCTAAAACTCGGAGGTATGAAATCTTTTCTTGCATTTTCCACCACATACCTCTGTGAGTCTGGCTTTTCTACATTGAAGGTATTGAAAACAAAGCACAGAGCATGTCTGCAAGTGGAGAATGACATTCGTCTGGCACTGACAGCCAGAAAACCTAGGATAGATAAACTGTGTAGGAGCCACCAAGCCCACCCCTCCCACTAGTGAGGGACCAGGTATACACAGACAAACATACTTAAATGACAAGCACTGTTTATAACGGAACAGAGACACTGAATGTAATGAATAAATAACTAAATTGAAAAACTAGAATATATATGTTTATATATATGTTTACGGTTAATATTACTGTACAGAAATGACAAGGAATGTTTGTAACAGATATAAGACAGATTATTAGTTATTAATAAAAAGAAGGGAAATATATTAAGAAGCTTTATGTTTGGTTTTGGGATATTTGCCATCATATTGCACACGTAATTTTAAAAAAGTTTGCAACTAGGGGGTCCCCACCAGAGGCTTATGCTATATGGGGGTCCTTGGCATGGAAAAGTTTGGGAACCCCTGACCTAGCTAACATTATATATGCCGTCTTAACAGTGAGCACGCGACTACCTTGGGTTGATGAAACAAAAAAATATGATAATAGCATGTTATGTGAGGTCTGAAAATTATTTATTTATTTTACAGACCTCACATAACATGCTATTATTTATATTTTAAAGGCAAACAGTAATTTCTATATTGTTTTAAGAGAGAGAGACTTCTGTTTTGTATTTTTTTTTTTTTTTTTAACATGAGCCAAATTCCACTATATGACCACTAAATCACAATGTGAATTTATAGTTTAGTTTTATATTATTATTTCAAAAAAAGATAACGACGAACACCATGAGTGAGCACGCAACTACCTTGTGTTGATGACCCTTCAGCTCTTGTGTTTTATATGAAATATGCAGAGTCAACATCTGTTGCCAACAACATTGACCAGCCTCATGGGAATCATTGTGGGAGAAGACAGATCACAGAGGTCACACAGGCATTTAAAAAAGTCTGCAGAGCACCGCCTGGTATAGCTTGTTGTTACTGCACCGCAACAGTTGATATATGTGCAACCTCAGTGGGCCCTCATCCCCTTTTAATACATCATATAACCCTTGTGTTGTCCCTGCTTCCCCCGGCTGTTGGCCACCTCACATAGCCCACCCCATATTACGCACACGTAGCGCAATAGACAAGTGAGCAGCCCTTGCAGATGTATTTGTTACACCCGCGGCACATGGTGTGAGTTTTACAGTCCTTTTTCCTGGGGCATATCTGACACCTCTTCCTCTTACTCGCCCCGAGCGGGGCTGCTGCTAGGGCTATGGAGGAGGCCGGACACTCGGGTCGAGCGTCGTAGTCAACAGCTCTCTGTGCGGCGGCGGCGGCGGCGGCGGCGGCGGCTTTTACAGCCTTCACAACCGCGGCGGACGCGTCCGTGCGGGGGATGCGCTCCCTTCGTGCGATGAACAGAGTCACGAGAGCCTTTCCCAGCTGCTCTAGGAACACCCTCCGCTTGTTCCGCTTGCCCGGCATCCAGTCTGGGTTGATTTCTCTCCATATCACGAAGGCGTTGTAGGCAGAGACATCGAGAATGTTGTGAAAGACGACCAGGGGCCAGCGCGCGGTCATCCTCCTGCAGCTGTACGTTCCGATCACCTTGTCTAGGTTGTCCACGCCACCTTTGTTGCGGTTGTAGTCCAGGACGATGACCGGTTTCCCGTCCTCGCGGTCGCTGATGTCGGCCTCAGGGTGCCGTGTGCTTAGGAGCACCACATTCCTGTTTTTCTTTGGGATGTAGGACACAAGAGTGGCAGTGGGCGTGAATGCGAACTTGGATGAGAACACCTCTCTTCCCTTGACCGCGAGCAGCCCGGTCGGGAGCTCGGGCTTGTTCTTCCGAACAGTGCCGACCACGGTGAGCTTCCTCTCCAGGAGCTGCCGCGTGAGTTCGTAGGAGGTGAAGTAATTGTCGCACGTGACGTTACGACCGTGCAGTCCCTCCGTTACATCGAGCACTACCCGCAACCCCTGGTTCCGTTCTGGGCGTCCGCCGCTCGGCTTTCCGGTGTACACTTGCATCTTCCAAGCGTAGCTTGATTTCGCATCGCAGGCCACCCACGACTTGATCCCGTATTTCGGCGGCTTGCTGGGCATGTACTGACGGAATGGACACCGGCCTAGGGAGAAAAACAGGAGGAGAAGAGATGAGAGGAGATGAGATGAGGACGAGGACTAGCAGCCGCTATCTACATAACATAACATAACATAACTAACATAACATAACATAACATAACATAACATAACATAACATAACATAACTAACATAACATAACATAACATAACATAACATAATAATATAAAAAAAAAAAAAGACTAACCTCTGAACGGAACCAGTTGCTCGTCCACGGTCACTTCGGGCCCCGGGTTGTAGAGGTGCGGTAGCCGCGACACCCACGCGTCCCAGACCTCTCGCACGGCCGCCAATTTGTCCGTGGCTCGTCTCGTGCGTCTCGTCTCGCGGTCGTCGAAGCGCAGCAGTCTGGAGTACGTGTGGAAGAGTTTTAGGGGCATCGTGGCACGGAATATCGCTCTCGACGTCCCACAGGCTGGCGGCGGCCTCGCCCCGGGACCTGTACATGCCCGCTAAGATCAGCAGCCCTACGTAGGCGCGCAGGTCGATCTCCATCCCTTTCCATTCGTCACCGTATTTTCGACGACCCTCCCGATTCGTCATCTCCAGGATGATGTTCTCTACCGTCGGTGTGATGAACAGGTGGAACGTCGAGGCTAGGTCACCGGTGCGGGACGTCGCGTGGATCGTGGGGCCCCGGGGGACCCCACTTTGAGCCGCAGCAGAGGAGGAGGAAGAGGAGGAGGAGGAGGAGCAGTGGCCCTCCTCTCGGCCATACACCCTCGAGGACCATGTTATTTCCCCGTTTCTTGAGGGGAAGGTCTCTCTTTCCACGAGTCCGGTGGTGGTGGTGTCGCCGTGGTCTTGTCCTCCTTCTTCTTCTTCTTCCAAGGATGACGAATCTGCAGAAGCATCACCCACTGGGTCGTAGTCTTCGTCACCGTCGTCGTCTTCGTAGTCACCGTCGTCGTCTTCGTCTTCTTCGCTATCGCCGTCGTCTCCGTCTCCGTCTCCGTCCTCTCTGTCTTCTTCTCGGTCTGCTTTTCTGTCTGCTTCTCGGTCTGCTTCTCCATCTCCTTGTCCGTCCGCTTCTCGGTCTGGCTCTTTCACGTCCTCTTCAGGTTCAGAGGATGGTTGCTGGGAGAATAGCTGTTGGAGAACCTGTTCTCTGGTGAAACGCTCCTGACGCGACATCGTGCCATGGTCCGTGAGAGAGTGGCACACTGAGACTTATATGTGGGTCTAATGTACCCCCCCCTGATTTCAATTGGAATCAGGTGTGGGTCTAAATGACCCCACAGAGCACCACAGCGCCCTCTCTGGGGGTCTAAATGACCCCTCCCATGACAATCGAGAATGACAATCCATTGGTCTCAATTACCCCAGGAGAATTGGATAATGACAATCCTTGGGTCACCCTAACCCTGACCCTGACCGGCCAGGGCTTGCGTATGATCACACGCACGCACTCACGCACGCATGCACACACACACACACACACACAGACACACACACACTCTGGGTCAATTCGACCCAGGAACAACACAAGGGTTAAAAATGAAAAATTGATGCTTGAAG
This sequence comes from Hippoglossus hippoglossus, assembly GCF_009819705.1. Lineage (NCBI taxonomy): Eukaryota > Metazoa > Chordata > Actinopteri > Pleuronectiformes > Pleuronectidae > Hippoglossus > Hippoglossus hippoglossus. Next base: position 904,730 of record NC_047160.1, read on the forward strand.
GATATATTAAACTATTAAAAACTATTTGAAAATAAAAGATGTGGGCAATGAAGAGAGGCCAAGGTAGGTCCTGGTGATGTTTCTTATGTGTAAAAAAGAAGCACTGAAAAGAACTCTGATCTGATAGGCAAGGTTATTGAGGATCGACTGGATAAATTCATCCCAAAAAAAAAATTATATCAAGAAAATATATCCCAAACCCTCACACCACCATCAGCAGCCAGGACTGTTGAACTGAATCATGCTCTTTACTCCAGATTGTGACTGTACCATTTGCAGCATCAAAAGAAATCCAGATTCATCAGACAAGGCTATGTTTTTCAGTCTTCAACTGTCCAGTGTGGGTGAGTCAGTGTCAACTGCAGCCACATATTTCTGTTCTTGGCTAATATATGTGGAAACTGACATGGTCTGTGCTGTTGTAGACCATCTTTGATATGTTCATTCTGATGCTTCATCACAGCAGTAGAGATTGGTTTTTTGAATTACCGTACCTTTCTCTTGTAACCTCTTTCATCAACAAGGTGTTTCCATTGAAAGAACTGGTGCTCACTGGATGTCAAAATTCTGAGTAAGAAATCTGAAAATACAATGACACCCATAGTCAAAATCACTGAGATCAAAGGTTCCATCTTACTGATGATGAACATTACCTGAAGCTCCTGACCTCTATTCCCATGATGCATTACACTGCTGCCACATAATTAGATAGTTGGGCGACTATGGCTCAGGAGTAGAGAGGGTTGCTAACTAAACAGAAGGTTGTTGGTTAAATCCCCAGCTCTGCATTATGAAGTGTCCTTGGGCAAAATACTGAAAATACCCCCTGATGGCTGTGCCAACACTCTACGAATGGTTGTGTGATAGAAAAAGCATTGCATATATAGTGCTATCTTATAGTGCTTTTCTACATTCAAACTAGAGAGATAAACATAATGAAAACAAACATTAGCCAGAGCACTGTAATAAAAGCCAAAAGGTGAGCATTAGGTGGAAGATTGTATTTACATATTCAGACCTCAAAGTAAAATAAACAGGCCAGGCTCCACCCTCAGAATAGCCTACAGTTTGTCTCTCTTCATTTTTATTCAGACATAACAGCATGTGGACATGCTGTAGGGCAGTGGTCACCAACCTTTTTAAACTCAAGATCCTCGGGGAAAGGTCGGCCTTGGCGTTGGTGAAAGGCAAGATCTACCCATTGAAGCACTGAGAGAAAAAGATGGCCATATTGAACTTCCAACTTGCAGACTTTTATTTGGGCAAATTGTATTTGAATTACATGAAATGCTTATGACCAACTTTCAAATTGATGCAACAAAGAAAACAATGTAACTAGCATATCAAGCAGGTCTGTCTTGCTTTAAGAATTTTACACCACACTTTAAATTCGAGGTTTCCTTATTTTATTTCATTCCGACACCAAAAAAAGGCATGTGGCCCATTTTGTATAAGGAAATTATTTTGTTCATTGTAGACATGACAGAAAAAATCAACATACTTGCAGTGAGCAGATCTTATTAGGTGCCATTGTTAACTGTAAATGTTTATCCTCTGAAGCTTCATGCAAGTTACTACGTTTACAATTAGCATTTTAGAAAGTAGAACTGTAATGTGCACAACAAAATTACAACAAACAACAAAATTCTCAGTCGGTGCAATGAAACTAATTGCAATTCTATGTCCCATCTTATGCAGCATCACTTTTCACAATGCCACAATGCCATCAGAAGGTAAAACTGTTGCAATCATGTTACTCACTCAAGTTAATGTGATGGCTGTGACTGAATATTGTCTGTGAGTGCTTTGGAGTTTGGCTCATAGCCACAGATAGCCAGTCTGAGGCAGTCTGTGAGGTGTCTGTCAACCCTACAGTGTAGGGTTAGTCTGGTGACAGTCTGTTAACTGTGAGACCTACGTGCTCAGATGGTACTAATGTTCCAGGAATCCAGAGATAGTGCCCTCATAGAGTGGCCAGACTTTGTAACAGCCTCTAATGCTACTATTACCACAGGGACCACTTTGGACTTCACCTTTTATATCTGGTCCAGTTCTTCTTTCAGACCTTGCTACTTCTCTATCTTACCATGGTTATTCTTCCAGAAGGTAATTTATGTTTGGTTAGTGAGCAGCTGTTTGTCAGGTTGGAACTTGAAGCCCCATAGGATCCGTAGTTCTCAACCGCTGTCCGTGGTATGTCCCACAGGGACTAGGATACTTGTAATCCATTCTTGGCACGGATGTTCCTGTAAACTATCCCAGCCACTTGAACTGTTATCAGTCCAGAAAATTGGGTCAAGACAATTCAGGAGTCTACATTTCACATATGAAGAACACAGGAGATTGTCAGAGTCCGATGCTATTACAATGACATTTGTAATAAATGTAATGAACATTTCTGGAACATTAAGACTAGGGGTGGAGCCTGAGTAGAGCATGCAGGAGGCAAGGCATGACTTGTAAATTCCAACATTTCCGAAAAGCCCAATGTTTGAGAATTTTTGTGCTGTGAGTGTTAATTGATCAATTTCTATTGTTGGTTAACAGCTCATTGTGAACATCCCTAGAATCATACTCTGCATACAATGGATATCCACAGTTGACTGACCGATCAATCAAATGAGACCCTCCAATATAGAGTAAAGAAAATGTTTAAAGTCTAATCAAGCTTTAAAGGAACATTTAAACTAAATATGCCTTCGATATTTTTTGTTAGATTTGTTTCCAAAGTGGTGTACAAGATGTTTTCATTACAATCAATAGAATGGCACTTGCAAGTGCATACCTCCTTAACCTGAGCTGATCAAATAAAAATAAAAATAAACCAACAAACAGACATTGGTGAAAAAATAACCTCCTTGGCAGAGGAAATAAAACTACAGAAGATTTGGAGAGTATCTTTTCTTGCTACCCAATGAATGGAGGAACAAACATATCTGATACCTAAAGGAAGGATGTTGATGCATGCCTCCCATACACACAGTCTCTCTCTTTGTCCTTTACACACACTCAGAGAGCAGCAGAGAGATGACTCAGCATCATCATGACCTCAATGAATTTATTCGCTGTGACATTTTTGTGTTGAGTATTGCTCAGCAAGTTGTCTAAAAAAATAAAGATTGAGGGAGATAGAGTGAAGGACGTGTGAAGGGAAGGGATATGTTTAGGTATACCTGTCATTAACACAGAGAAGTCTTACATGTTATCTTGAACTTAAAGTCCCTACAAGGAGTTTTTAACTGGTTATGAAACAGTCTTACTTTAATATTGCTGCCTCTTTATGACCAACATCAGTAAATGAGACAATCAGGGAGAAAATTGGCTTTTTCTTGAAATATTCTCAATGTCTGTGTTAGGGTTGGATTAACCGTGAGGTCAGACGCAAACGATTTACTGCAGTCTTCTTCTTGTATAAGGGTTACGGTTAGAGGTTGGCATCCAGCTCATGGTGCATCACCGCCACCTACTGCACCGGTTCAGTTCATCGTTTGCAAAAAATATGAACGTGCTCAATGAACGGCAACACTGTACAGGGAGCCACTGCAGAAGGGCTGAAGAGCCAAAACCAGCTCCGGGGCGTCAGAAGGTTGCTTGGATGTTGCTTAACAACCGACACTCCCCGTGGCTCTGTGCACACTGGGCGTCCTGGAGAGCTGTGCAGGCGGGCTGGGTGCTTTCCCCCAGTCTTGGTGGTGCTGTGTCTTGGCAGTGCGTACTCTGGCTGGGCCAGTAGAGCTGTCAAGGGTCCCTGGGCCCCTGCCCCGGGGGTTTGTGAGCTCTACCTGGGGCTGGAGAGCTGTGCAGGCATCCTGAAGGATCCCCCCCATGGTTGGTGTTTTGTTTTGGTCGGGCTGTGCACACTCTGACTGGGCCAGTGAGCTATGCAGCCCCTCCTGGGTCCCTGCCCCGATTCTCTGCGCTCTGGCTGGGGCAGTGGAGCTGTGCATGGCGCCCTGGGTCCCTGCCTCGGAATGAAATGCAGACATGTGCTTCTGAAAAGCTTCATGTAACAGCTTAAAATGCCTGCTCAGTAGTGCAATATATACTATGTTCTGCAGAGTTTGTTATGTTTTGTACATTTTCTACTGTTTTGTGTGACTAATTGTTACGTTTTGTTTTTCTTATTTGTAGCAGCATTGTTGCAACATTGATAATTATTATTTGGTTTATTTTATTGAAGAAGGTTGATCTTTCAAATAAATATGTGTGTTTGTTGTTGCTTTGCCTGTTCTATAGTGTAATAAATACTGAATTTGCATAGTTTGTCAAATTGTGTGACATTTCTTCAGTTTGTGTGTGTGACTTATTGAACAGTTGCAACATTGATAATGAAAATATATTTCTTTGATTTCTTTGATTGAATAACATTGGACTGGCTAACGCACCCAGTACATCTCAATCTCACCCTGTTTCCAGATTCACCAGGCACATCCTGTCACCTACGTACTAGCAGATATGCACAATCAGGCTCCCTGCACACTGGACATTTAACTGCGCTTTGCACGGTGCACCATGGCGCACGATGACAGGGGCCTATGTTCAGTAATTACATACGCTTCCACCACAGTATGGCCTCAATCAGAGTAAGTGCATACAGTGTGTGTCAAGCTAAAGCCAATTATAGAGGCTATGTGATTAAATGAAACATTTCATCTCTCATCCAAGCGGTCCTCTTAAGTTCACTTCATCAGTTCTTGTTATTAAGGAACAGATTCATAACTCGTGGCCACGACTTATTACGTCTTTCCCACCCATTATTATGTTGTGGCCCCTTTTTATATGAAATACTATCAGTAAAGGAAAACAGGGTTGAGACATACGTCTTATATCATTGGTTTGTATTACCTTTTCACAATACTTGTACGTGTACAGTGTTGTTACTGGGTAAGATTGTAATGGAAGGGGGCCTTAGATATTTTTCTTTGTAGTTATAAACATTGAACTTTAACCTAGATATACTGCATTTTACTTTCTTAATATGTTTGATTTGCAATAAATCACAACTTAATCTGAGTGCTCTTTAGAGTCATTTTTGGATGTTTTGGCCACAAGTCTGACAAACAGCCTGGCACTCTCCATGTGGTCAAACAATATGGACATTAGGAAAAGGGGGTGACAGGACAACCCCAAGCATGTTTTGGCACTACAGTGACATAAGTCGTTTTACTTGTAGTCTATAATTCATACTAGCAAAAGCTTTGTGCATTTCTATTTATAGCATGCACTAGGCCTATAGCGTGCGATATATATTTGACTAACTTCCCATGGGACGTCTGGGAACTCTCTGGCTGTACTTCCCCCCACTACTCTCATCCACTTTGCAGAATAAGCACAAATTCTGACCATGGAAAATGCAGAATCCGTCACGTTATCTGAAGGTCATTAAGACTACGTCTCTTAGCATCACCAGCTCCACTCCTCTGACCTGCTGTGCGCCTTTAAGGACGAAGCACCGATGTCCCGTTCGACAACCCAGTGAATCACGCATACCACACCTCAATAGGAAATATTCAACTTATCGTGGTTTGATTTGTCGGAAGCTACACAGCTCTACAACGAACCCGAATACAACACATTCAACAGTATGGCTCTACTCTTTAATTCGGCTGGTACACAACTTATTCATCCTGTTAAAATGTTCATCTTACCGTTTGTTACCGCCCAAGTAGTACGCTGTTATTTAGTTATAGACAAATATCATTTAAAGTTTGAGTTGTATACAATTTTACTTACTCAGCCGAACTAACCACAGGACTCCATCTCCTCCGAAATACACTGGGTCCTATTTTAGTAAGTGTAGCCAACATATTTAATAATATAATAATTATAGTACCGTATCTCCATTCAGACCGAACCTGGAAACATGTGAGAGTTTTGAATGCAGTGTCGTTTTTGATTTCGCACACAGGCCTGTTTGTATCAGGTCTGTTCCACCCCCTAACGTGGCGGTGGAGATTCACTGCATCATCCTCCCCACCCAGGCAATAATGTCCCGACCACACCGTCATCTTCATAGCTGGGGGCGCATTCACCCACAAGGCAGCGTAGCCCGAAAACAATCTCATACTTCAACAGTCACTATATCCAGATAGCAAATCCACAATCAGCACACAACGGAATGATGTGTATAAGACACTCACCTTTAATAGCCCGTGGCAGGAAAACCTCCTGGTCCTCTCCGCTGTTCCTGCTGCTGGAATGCTCTTCCATGGCTGCAGCCCGGTCCGTGTCCTGACCGCAGCAGGGGATGCGGCTGTCTGTTGAAGGGGGCAGGATGACAGGAAGCTGTGGGCTCCCTGCTCCTGCAGCATCTTTGAATTTCAACTTCTTTATCCAGAGAGAGTACGATGAGTGTTGTATCTGTCACGATGCTGTAGTTATCTTTTATCATAAATGAGTATCCTTATAGATTCTATAAGTAATAATTTATAGTAACTGTATTCTATAATATAGATTATTACTTGTAACTTGTAATTATTACTTGTAATTTGCAGTTATCCAGCTAAATCTATTTTAAAAATTCAAAGTTTTTAAAAACTTTGCATCATTTCACCTGCTTTAGAATCTGCAATTTCTCTTAAAATGAAGGGTCGGTTATCTTCAACTGTCTTCAGATGTCTTTAATGTGTTTCCTTAATTGGATCAACGATTGAACGCACATTCAAATACTTGCCCCTTCTGAAAAGCTGCCTTAATCTCATGCCACAGCCTTGTTCAATGTATTATTTTATATGCTATTACACTATTATATGTATTGCGCACACACACAGGGGTAGTGTTAACGTAACCTTCAAGATGTCATCAATCCAGCTTGACTTACATGTTTGGTGTTTTTATTGTGTTGTTTTGTATGTGTTTTTTGTTAGTTTTTTGCTATTTGATTGTACAGCACCTTGGCCAGCACCCATTGCTGTTTTAGAACGTTCATTCTACATAGATTTGACTTAACCTACCGTGTTAACAGTTTCCCGTGGTAAATACGATAAAGACGTTTGGGCTACAGCCGTCATACTGTTATCATACAAAACTAATCATAGTAGTTACATTTTCTCCAGCTTATCATTTCATATTATTTCATTTCCTCTAGCGCTAAGCATATCAAATGCTCAATGTTCATAGACATTCCAGTTGAAATTTGAATTCGATAATCGATCATCTTTATTGGATATATATGCCAATATTGTTAAAATCATTAATGTAATCAATTGCAAACAATGAAGTTTGTGCATAGCCGTTTAATTTTGAAAAGTCAGGCCGGAAGTGTTGGTTTTGCCACAGGCAGCTAACTAGTTCGCTAGCCGGATGTTGCCTCAACAGCAGCTGCTGAACTATCCCTTGATGTTGACATCGGTGACGAGCTGTCTAATGGCGACTAGAGCTGGGACTTGATTGAAGCCACGTCACACAGCCTAATACTGCACCTGATGTGTATATGCTAGTTACATTTCCAACCTCGCCCTCTTGCTAACGCAGACTGGGAACAGTGGAGAGCAGCTTGCTAGCTCGACCAGGCTAGCTGTACCTAGCATTACCAGTTCACTTGAAGTAATGAGGTAAGTTGCTGGGTAATGTTTCCATACGTTCACATTTAATTCAATTTTGTAGAACCGATTCGAAGATTCTAATAAGACAAGAGCAATGCTAGTAGTGTTGGCCGAGTGAAGTTAACTAACTTCCGCTTTCGTCTTAACGGTCTGCATGTCTACACACTGCTTGTAATAATATTGCATGTCATCCGCTGATTGAATTTCCAGCACATTGTTTCATGGATAATACATGTCCCAGTGTCTATTCACATGTTCGCTCCAGTAGAGGTGCGCTTGTTGAGCTCAGCCTGTACGATGTAAACAAGTGTCACCGTTCAAAGACCAACCTGTCAAACACAACTGCAGCATTAGGAGCTAACAAGATCCCCTGTGCACAGCTAGCGCTAGCACCCTGGTCTCGTGACCTGCAAGTGGCTCTCTACAAAGCCTCTGTCTGTTCACGTCCGGTTCTTCGATGAGCGTTTGTTGTTGTTATCCTCTAATGGCATTCCACTGATCTCTCACACTCGATTTATTTTATATATATTATTTTAGTTTAGAACCTTACTTACCAATACCATCATCAGTTTCCCAAGCTGTAGAAACAGAAACGCAATAGAATATTGATACTCGATTCATCAATGTACAATTTGGTTTTACTACGTTATAGCTGCTCTCTGCAAAAGGCTGTTTTGCTTTGTACATAATTGCAATTGCTGAAACAGCATTGGAATTATATTAAGTACTGACAAACATTTAAAATCAGAGCCTCGTGAACCCACTATTAATACAACGTTGAAGTGATTAAAGAAAACAAGAAAAATTAAATTATTTTGGGATAAGATACATTTACACAAAAATATCCCTTGAAACCTTTTGTTGGATGATTGAACACACATTTATTGCAGAAGAACACTGGAGACACTGACTTTCAGAGGATGTACAGAAAAGCTGCCTGAATGTGTTGCCACAGTGTGGTTATGCCTGCTTAATGTGTTCTACTGTATTGTTTTCTGTTGTATTCTGTTCCTAACGATCCTTCATTCACTTTAACTCGAAGGAATCCGGAAATGTCCCATTTTAATCAAGTGCCTCTTTTCCGTTTGTTGCTCTTTCATGTGAAGGTGTATCCATTAGTGAACAATCATGATGGCAGGTTCCCAGTGGGAGCTTCCTCCAGAGTTATGTTGTCGGCCCATGGCCTTTGTGGCTCTGACCGGCCTGGATGTGGTGTACAATGCTGTGCACAGAGCCATCTGGGATGCCTTCTGTGCCAACCGTCGTGCAGACAGAGTCCCCATCTCTTTCAAAGTTCTCCCAGGAGACCATGAGTACCCTAAATGTCGCACCAAGGTGAGTGGCAGATAGAATTCAATGAAAAGTTTGTAAAAAGTTTGAAAGGAATGTCCCAACAAACTAAAGTGTAATGCAATTGTAACACAGTCACTGTGTGCATTTGTCTGTGCAGATGTTTAAAACACCAAAACAATTTTTTTTGTGCGAGAAGGATGTTTTTCTCAATGTTTCTAAACAGATGTATCTTTTCTGTCTATGCAGCGAACCTCCTATGAGTGGTACATCCCTAAAGGCATCCTGAAAACAGGCTGGATGAATAAACATCTGAACCTGGTACCTGCTCTGGTTGTTCTCTTTTATGAACTGGATTGGGACGATCCAGTGTGGAAAGAGAAACAGTCTGAATGTGCCACTAAAGTGGAGATTGTCAGGTCAGTTTACCTTCTGTACCCATTTGCTTCTTTGGGATTGATTGGGACATTTTTCTGCATAGTTTTCATGTATGTTTTGTATATGTGTGGGTCTGTTCTGTAGAAAAAGAAAATTAGTGTGGTGTCCGAAGATGATATAGATCCTTTTTTAGAGACATTTAAATATAAAAATATGGTTTTAGCTTGATTTCTTTTCTTTTTTTCTCGAAATTGGTGAGTTATTCAATAGGCAATAGACAATTTTTGTGATCCGATCACAAGTGGACAGCTCTGAGTGCATGTGTTCACACCTGGCATTTGAATGTGGACCTACATGCGTCTAATGATCGGATCTCAGATCGGATTTCACCTCCCCTACGAACATGTTGTCATTTCTTCTCACGAAGACCAAGTTATGTTGTTTTTACTCAGTCTGAGTACACAAGTGTGTCCGATGCGTGTGTCAGCAGGATGCGAGCTAAACAGAGTTAGAGAGATGAGTCTGAATGAATCCCGTGCAGCTGCACTGTGAAGAAAGATTTGACCAATTTAAGGAAAGTATTATTATGGGGTGATCAGTGTGGATATTGTGGTGGTGGTCACACACAAATCAACGAGAAGAGAAGCAAGAAGTTTGATTCATGGTGAATCTGTGGGTCAGAGGATATCAGCTGAGTAGGAGGTCCTTCATATGTGGCCCAGGACAGATATACACTGCTAAAAGAATGTGGACATATGTGGCCCAGACCACCTCCGAATGTGGTCATGCGTGTCCACTCGTGATATTCAGTGAGGGACAATTCATTTCAATTCAAAGATTCATTGGGTCAGTTATAGTGTTTTATTTATTTACGATACATTAACCCAGTGTCAAGGATTCTAAATGTGAACTTACCATCTTGTTCCTACTTTTCTGCTCTGTTTATTCTGTTTAGAAAATGGACTCTGCTCATTTTTTCCAGTGCCTTTTACCAATTTATATATGTACAGAATATCTGTTAATAGTGAGCACTAAGTTTTGAGGTGAGAGATGTTTGCAGAAAGAGCTCTAAGGAACAAGCACAGCTCATTGTGAGTGATCTTGTACTGACAAGTAAACAATCCAATGCTTGATAGCATGTACATGCAGGGGTTGTACAACTTTTCTGTGTAAACAATGCCACTTAATACCAAGTTAAGTCATGTGTATTAACATAGTAGATGAATACAAAAAGATTAGTAGATTAATAATTTGTATTTGAATAAATTTAATACACGCACACGCACACACATGCACACTCCGACCAATGCAGCTCTGAATGATGTTTGTTGTGTGCATGTGTCTGCTGATAGGACTGACATGGAGCAGATGAAATTGATAGACAAAACACATCACTTTGTTTGGTTTCTTAGCATGCTGCTTCCCATGGTCTTAAATATAACTCTTGGCACTAATTGTAGTTTTCCCCGTTGTACCAATTCACAGACAGAAGGTAGTCAGGGAAGCATTGAGAGGGACTGCCCTGCACATGCTGAGCATTAACACAACCACTGTAAATTCCTCCTGCAGATATCTGTGCTTTGTTTGTTTGTCTTTAGGACCAGTCTTCAGGGCAGGAACACCAAGGTTGCTGTGGTTCTAATCCAGAAGAAAACTCCTCTACCTCCAGGTATAGACCTCAAGTCCTCCACTGAATCCTATAAAACTAGACATGTCCAATCCACATAAGTTTCACTCTGAATGTGCAGTTTTTACCAGTCACTCTCTGACTGGTAGTCTTACAAAACAACTTTGTACTACTGAATGACAAAAAACTGTACTTGCTTTCATTCCCTGGGATTGTTAGACATACTAAAGTAAAAGCAGCTTCAAAAACATGAATGTGCATTTTTGTTTTATCGCATGTGTTTTGTGATCATAACAAAACCATTGCAATCTTCTCTGTCTCTGACTGGTTTTAAATCATCAGTATTCTTGTGTGTACAGGGGAGGACCTGGTAGCATCAGAGAGAGCAGCAGCTCTTTGTAATGCGTGTGATCTGTCAGGCAAGAGTCTCTTCGTACTGCCGCACACTGACCACTTGGTGGGCTACATTATAAGGTAATTAACTATTTAATTGATACTGCATGGCCACCGATGGGGCAGGAGGGTAATGTTGGAAACTAAAGTTTGTAATTCAGCACTCAACTGGTTTGATTTAGAAAATGACTAATCCTGCAGGTTGGAGAATGCCTTCTATGAACATGCTCAAACGTACTACTACACTGAGATTCGTCGTGTCAAATCCCATAAGGAGTTCCTTAACAAGACAACACATCAGGTATGTACAACCACACTACACCCACTAATTGAGAGTGGAGAAAGTCTGAACATCTGTCCAATCTAATGCAGCATATTCACACTGTACACATTTTCTCAAATGGAAGACAAGCAATAAAGTAAAAACAACTTTTAAATGTCAGATCCCTCTCTGTGTTTCCAGCTGCTGTTTGTCAGACACCAGTTCAAGATTGCTTTCTTCAGTGAGCTGAAACAGGACACGCAGAACGCTCTGAAGTGAGTCTCAAGCCAATAATTTACATTTGTTTTTCACTGACAAATTACTGTGATCAGCTCTTAGGGGTAAGGAGATGCTCATTGAATCAGTGCACTGTTCACAGCTTTAAAATGAAAGAAGACATCACTCATTGGAAACAGTAAAACAAAAAGGAAATCATTATGTCGCCACAAATAAATAAAAAATCAGTAGCGGGCAGAGGATGTCATCTGAGTATATTTGCAATGTGGCCACATGCATCTCAGACCACCTCTGAATACGATGCAAGTGATCAGATCTCAAATACGCCCTCAATGTTTGATGGGTTAACTTCTGAGTGGAGCACCTGAACCTGATGTCATATTTCAGGCCTCAGAAAGTAAGAAAGTCGTCTAAAGGTCTTCTAAAATAATGACAACAATTTTCACAGTGTTATTTCTCATGAAACACTGCCATTATTACACAATTCTTATTGTATTTTTTACCACCATCATTCCCCAAGAGTGTGTAAAACAGAAGACTGAAAAACTGATAGATAGAAATTTTACTTCGATTGTTTAAAGTATTTAAAGTCTTCCACTTCATGAGTTCAACAATTTAACTAACCAAGTGCTTTTGGTTTATTCTTTGTTCAGACCAAAACAATATGATAAATGGTTGCTCTTTACCTGAGCTTATCATTGTCAAAGTGTTACCTTGCTGAGTGTGTTTGTGTTTTTATAGGTATTACAGAACTGCATACAGCCTTGTCCATGAGCTCAGAGCCCACGAGACCAACATGTTAGAAATCAAAACTATGGCTGGATTCATCAACTATAAGGTATGTCTCTTGTTTGTTTTTTTTGGTGACTCAAAATGTTCCTACTGCCACTGGTGGGATGACAGAGTGTGAGGGCAGTAGTCATCCCTGGGTGGGCTCTCAATTTCACTCACAATTTTTAGACAGAAAGGTTACAACAATGCAATAATGTTACATAAATTTAGGCCCCTGGTTAATCAGGATTTGACCAAACTGAAGGCCTGGGACCACTAAAGGTTCATACTGGGCTAAGAGCTGAAATTGATCTTTCTGTTTGTGAGAAGACAGTCACTATTCTCTAAGAACGGAGGGAACGTGGGATCCCAGTACATCATCAGTGTACGAGGCTGAAGCTAAATGAGAGTCATAGCTGTAGTAAATCTGCTCCTCATAGTGTTAATACTCAGAGCATGACTGCTACTAAGGCCTCTGTAATTATTAAATGATGATTCAATCATTTTCATGATGTTATCTTAATGTTTACCTGCTGGACCAGTGAAAATAAGGAGCCAGTAAAACGGATCTACTGGCCAGTGGGAAAAATGTTGGAGACTTGAAATTAACAGTATTTTACTTTGGCATCAGTCCTAAAAAGATGTATCTACCTTAATTAACATTGTTTTAACAATGTCTAACAGACCCAGTGACCCAAACTGAAAAAAACAAACAATTTTGTGTGTGACCAACATGTATATTCTGGTTCTGGCAAACATGCTCATGGTAGATCGCCCAGCAGTAAGTTCTATAGGTTCACTCAGAAACATTTTCCTTCAGTGAGGTGTGCCTATACTATTCTTGACAATCAGTCACAGTTGTGTATGCAGAGAACTTGAAATCAGAATAAGCAAGTTTGCGCATAAAAATATATAATGCAATAATTATTCTAGATGCATTTTTCAATACTTTTTCTTTTTCTCCTTTATTGTCTGTGTAGATCTGTCGTCTGTGTTTCCAGCACAACACTCCTCTAGATGCTATAGCCCAGTTCAGGAAGCACATCGACTTGTGTAAGAAGAAGATTGGCAGTGCTGAACTGGCCTTTGAACACGCTGCATGGATGTCTAAACAGTAAGACACAAGCGCATGCACCTTTGAATGTTCTTGAAGAAAGTATTTCCCATTAATTACCTAAACTGTGTTGACTTGTCATAGTCTTAATTTGTCCTGAAACAGTTTCATTATGATCTGAACGTTTTCTAGGCCCCTTTTATGCCTGAAACAGCCATTGGCCAGAGGCATTATGTTTTCGGTTTGTCTGTCCATCCGTCCATCCATCTGTCCTATTCGCGTGAACGTGATATGTCAAGAATACCCAATGTGAATTTCATTACATCTGGCACAAACATTCACTTGGACTCATGGATGACCTGATTAGAATTTGATGGTCAAAGGTCAAGGTCACTGTGAAATGTTTTGTATTGTGAATGTGATATCTCAGGAACATCAAGGGAATTATTTCAAATTTGGCACACATGTTTACTTGGACACACGGATTAAATAATTTGATTTTAGTGGTCAAAGGTCCAATGGCAAGGTCATGGTGGCCTCAAATTACGTTTTTGGCTTCTTGAATGTGATGTCTCAAGACTGCCTTGAGGGAATTTCTTCAACTTTGAGAAGTGGCCACTGGGACTCAAAGATAAACTAATTTAGATTTCAGTGGTCATAGGTCACAGTGACCTCATATGAGTCTGGAAAAAAAGTTTTTGTAGACGTAAACTTCCCTAGTTGGCGGAGGCACACACCTTCAGTTGCAGTATTTTTTTAAAGAATCTGTAACTTAGTGTTTTCTGCCTTTGCTTCATTGTCGAGTTGTTTTTGCCCTGCTGTTACGCTCTTTCTTGCTTGCTCTCTCAAAACATCCACAATGTTTTTACATCCTTTAAAACAAATCCTCCTCCTATGTGACAAGACTCTGCTACTCTGTGATGAGACTCTGCTCTGCTGCTGCACAGAGACTTTCGGTCTATAACAGCAGCATCAGTAATCCCTGGTTTTTTAATTACTTCTATTATTAGAGGACCATGGTCACATTTAGCACCTATGTCAATTATGATGCAAATGATCCTTCAGCCACTTTGATTCACCAGAGCAAATTTCAAAGGGAAAACCCTGTGACCAATACTGTAAAAGCACAGTTATCTTTACAGTCTTCCATACACAAATGTCAGGATCTAGTCCTTATCCCTGCTTGCCTGCCCCTAATGTCTAAAGTTCAGGACTCAACTCTTCCTTTTTGTTCATGCTTATTTTTTTGTCAGGTTCCAGTCATTTGGCGAACTGTTTGATGAAGCGATAAAATTGGGTCTGACAGCCATCCAGACCCAGAACCCTGGTTTCTACTACCAGCAGGCTGCCTGTTACAGCCAGGAGAGGAAGCAGCTGGCTCAACAGCTCTGTCAGGTGACAATATTGCTGCTGGTAAAACTTCCCTAACTGTTACTGCAAGTAATAGTACTGCTAGTACTACTACTAGACATTTATCATCTCAACTATTACTGCTACACTGGTACTATTACTGCTGCTAGTACCACTACTAATAATATACATGAAAGCTACCTATCATTTGCACATATACTGTTTGTTTCAATCAGAGCAGGGAGTGTGCAAACATATTACAGGTCCTACTTAATGTTGCTAACTTTGCATAGCTTTGTGTTAGCTGATTAATTAAAGGGACAGTTTCCACAAAAACTCGCTCATTATCTACTATGTCGATGGAGGGGTGGATGTGTTTGAATCCACAAAACACTTTTGGAATTTCCGGGGTAAACAGCGTTGCAGCCAACTCCAATACAATTGAGGTAACTGGGGACCACTTCAAACTTAAAAAAACAACATAAAATGCCTCCATACTGCTCCTATGATGTCATCCGCAAGTGTCCGCAAGCTCCGACATTCATATTCGATTCGAAAAGGCATCATTTACACCATGTTTTTAGCCTGAATGTCCGCTGTTATCGTCCTACCTGGGGCCACGTTCACGTTTGCACGCACTCACTGCACATTAGCTCTCGCCCAAGGGTGTGCGAGATGAGATCAGCGAGAACTCGCAATAAGTACCGGTAGCATCGTTTTCAGGTGAACTATCCCTTTTAATATATTCAGTTGCAGAAGAATATTGCACATATTATTCACCACCTTAAATCTGAAATGAACGACTGATGCTATTTTAGCTATATTAGTTGAATGTCCAATTAACTTTAAATTTATTTTTGATAATAGGTTGGAGCGAGTTATCCTTCCCCTGACCCACTGGACACCCAAAGTGGAGCACTGGACTTCTATGGGCAGAGATCATGGAGACAAGGACACCAGAGTAAGCACAAACACACTCTTTTTCCAATGACGGAGTAATGCTTACACAAAAGAAAGTGAAAAAAGAATGACGTAATTCAGGGCACTGCATTGCAAAATCATCATCTGTTCAGGAGTAAGTGTCTCTGACATGGTGTTAGAAAGGTGTTGGTTATACAGTGGGGCAAAAAAGTATTTAGTCAGCCACCAATTGTGCAAGTTCTCCCACTTAAAAAGATGAGAGGCCTGTAATTTTCATCATAGGTATACCTCAACTATGAGAGACAGAATGGGGGGAAAGAATCCAGGAAATCACATTGTAGGATTTTTAAAGAATTTATTTGCAAATTATGGTGGAAAATAAGTATTTGGTCAATAACAAAAGTTCATCTCAATACTTTGTTATATACCCTTTGTTGGCAATGACAGAGGCCAAACGTTTTCTGTAAGTCTTCACAAGCTTTTCACACACTGTTGCTGGTATTTTGGCCCATTCCTCCATGCAGATCTCCTCTAGAGCAGTGATGTTTTGGGGCTGTCGCTGGGCAACACGGACTTTCAACTCCCTCCACAGATTTTCTATGGAGGGAGATCTGGATCTGGAGACTGGCTAGGCCACTCCAGGACCTTGAAATGCTTCTTACGAAGCCACTCCTTCGTTGCCCGGGCGGTGTGTTTGGGATCATTGTCATGCTGAAAGACCCAGCCACGTTTCATCTTCAATGCCCTTGCTGATGGAAGGAGGTTTTCACTCAAAATCTCACGATACATGGCCCATTCATTCTTTCCTTTACACGGATCAGTCGTCCTGGTCCCCTTGCAGAAAAACAGCCCCAAAGCATGATGTTTCCACCCCCATGCTTCACAGTAGGTATGGTGTTCTTTGGATGCAACTCGGCATTCTTTCTCCTCCAAACACGACGAGTTGAGTTTTTAACCAAAAAGTTCTATTTTGGTTTCATCTGACCATATGACATTCTCCCAATCCTCTTCTGGATCATCCAAATGCTCTCTAGCAAACTTCAGACGGGCCTGGACATGTACTGGCTTAAGCAGGGGGACACGTCTGGCACTGCAGGATTTGAGTCCCTGGCGGCGTAGTGTGTTACTGATGGTAGCCTTTGTTCCTTTGGTCCCAGCTCTCTGCAGGTCATTCACTAGGTCCCCCCGTGTGGTTCTGGGATTTTTGTTCACCGTTCTTGTGATCATTTTGACCCCACGGGGTGAGATCTTGCGTGGAGCCCCTGATCGAGGGAGATTATCAGTGGTCTTGTATGTCTTCCATTTTCTAATAATTGCTCCCACACTTGATTTCTTCACACCAAGCTGCTTACCTATTGCAGATTCAGTCTTCCCAGCCTGGTGCAGGTCTACAATTTAGTTTCTGGTGTCCTTTGACAGCTCTTTGGTCTTGGCCATAGTGGAGTTTGGATTGTGACTGTTTGAGGTTGTGGACAGGTGTCTTTTATACTGATAACGAGTTCAAACAGGTGCCATTAATACAGGTAACGAGTGGAGGACAGAGGAGCCTCTTGAAGAAGTTACAGGTCTGTGAGAGCCACACATCTTGCTTGTTTGTAGGTGACCAAATACTTATTTTACTGAGGAATTTACCAATTAATTCATTAAAAATCCTACAATGTGATTTCCTGGATTCTTTCCCCCCATTCTGTCTCTCATAGTTGATGTATACCTATGATGAAAATTACAGGCATCTCTCATCTTTTTAAGTGGGAGAACTTGCACAATTGGTGGCTGACTAAATACTTTTTTGCCCCACTGTACATGAACTTTGTTATGCTTGTACTTCAGGTATTGATCCTCCAGATGCAGAGAAGGAAAAGACAGCGATTCTGGCTCTGCAGATCAAAGAGGGAGATGTACCACATTCTGTAAGTGCAAACACTCCCTTAATATATAGCTGTGGCCATATTGTAGCTTTAAATGTGATTATGATATGTCATATTATTTTGGTTTTATTAATTTGACTGCCCCTTGTTAAATGATGACGTTTATTTGTAGAGGCATACATTACTGTGTGCTGCCCACTCTTAAAATAATGCACCTTCTGCTGTTACATATTGATATTCCCTGCAGTGTGCACCCCCTTCAGCATTCTGTGTAATAAAGCATGCTCCTATCTCTGGCTCTGCCTCTACAGGAGCTGATAATAGCACTTCTCAGTAATGCTGTTGCCCAGTTTAAGAAATACAAGTGCCCCCGAATGAAGAGTCACCTCAGTGAGTATAATTGTGCTCTCAATCAATGTGCTGCATACCTCTACAACAAGATGACATTTTCCCCATGTGAACATTGGGAAATAGTAAAATCAATAAGTGGGGGTCGGAGTTGATATTGTGGTGGTGGCCACAAATAAATCAATGCAGATGAAACACTGAGACATGTTTAAGGTTTTCTGTTCATCATGAGACTGTAGCAGGTCAGGGGACATCAGCTGCATAGGTGGTTCTTCAATCTGGCCCAGGACACATTTCTGTTCACACTGCTAATATAATTTGGTTCCACATGTCTCAGACCAACCCTTGGTCATATTCAATATTGCATACACTTACACCAATCTGTTTGCTGTCATTGTATTGAATTTTCACTTGTGGAAATTAATATAACACTTATGTAGATGTTTTGTGACCACAGCTCATCTTCAGACTGATGATTGGTGATCTTTGTTGTTTTGCTAAGTCCACCTTGTAATGCTACTTATCTGTCTGTCTCTTAGTGGTGCTAATGGGAGAGGAATACTACCATG
This sequence comes from Hippoglossus hippoglossus, assembly GCF_009819705.1. Taxonomy (NCBI): domain Eukaryota; kingdom Metazoa; phylum Chordata; class Actinopteri; order Pleuronectiformes; family Pleuronectidae; genus Hippoglossus; species Hippoglossus hippoglossus. Next base: position 923,342 of record NC_047160.1, read on the forward strand.
CTAAGGACTACACCAAAGCCCTAAAGTAAGGAAAAGACACATTTGTCTGTAAATGACACTTCTGTGCTCTGATATCCATGTCAGTGTTTACAGAAACAGCTGGAGGTCATGTTTTTGTAGTTCAAACTCTCATGCTCTTGACCAAACAATTGCAAACTTCAAGCACTTTTATAAAAGACGAGCGTTTAAATTAATTGTCACTCACTAAAACGTATCATGTGTAGCTTCGAGTCTGGTCGAAAATCAGTGAATAAGATCTCTCCTCATTAAACATATGTGTGTTATGTTATCAGGCTTTTGGACTATGTGATGTGTGACTATCGTACAGAGCGATGGTGGGAACTCCTGACAGCCATATTGACCACTGCTCTGCGCTGTGCTTATCTAATGGCAAGTGTCAAAGACTACATCATATACTGCATGGAGCTGCTGGGCAGAGGTAAGCAACCAGGATACCAACAAATACTGAGACCTCAGGGGCGCATTACCATTGTCTACCTCTTGTACGATGGATAAAATCCAGTTTGTTCAACTCATTGTTTTGAGTCTTTTTAACTTAACTTGAGATGGTTCTGACCTGACCTACTGTGGCTGTGATTCCCAAAATCGTCTTTGTGTCATGGCCAGATGTTTTCTTGAGTAGAATATACTGTAGAATATAATGAATTCTGAATATGGCCTTTTAAAACAACAGAACTTCACAAAAAGAGCAAATCTAAAGAGTACTAAAGTATTTTTGTCTTTTAAAACCCTCACATTGTTGATAGGCAGCATGTTGTTAATGAGGGCATCAGCCACAAGTCATGTTGTCTGTCCTTTCCTTAATAACGCTTGAGTGCACATTGTTTTTTATTTATTTGAGATCTGTAAAAAAAAAAGTCATTAAATGAGGTCTGGCTCTGACCTATTTAGGAAATGATAACATTGATATGTTTTTAATCTGAGGCAGTCACTGTTTTAGTGCTCCAAACTAACCATACTTAAAGCAGTGACTTCACTTGTTTTCTAGCATCAACACTGAAGCAAGAACAAAAGGGAAGGATTGAGAAGAATCTCATCAAAGCCATGATGGTGAGCTGACTAAATCTGCTTCAACACAGGTTTTCTACCAAACATGCTGAGATACAACGAAAAAATATATGAGGTCAATAAGACTATACAACAAAACTGTAAAAATACTGTGGAAGAAGTAATATGGAAGAAGTAAAATGGCTTTGTTAAGGCCTCAGAGAATTGTTGTGTATGTTATGAAGTTAGTCCAGACCAAGGTGACCAAGGACAGTTTAAGTGTATTCTCTTACTTTGTTCAAATGTTTCCTGTCCTTCTGTTTCACCGTCCCCAGAATGAGGTTCCTGATCCTGAGCCAGAGTGTGATCCAGCCTCTGTCAGTGCAGCCAGGTTGCTGTGGAATGACCGCATGGCTTTAGCTGGATCAAATGACCTCACCATAGAAGTGCAGGACTACATACCATTCAGTTAGTGTTCACCAATTACACACATACATTTATTCAAAGTAACTTATGACTTTTAGAAATATATGTTCTCTTTAATGACTTTTTCTCCTTGCCTTAAATCTGGTTAGCCACTAATGACAACAACAATGTGTCATTTAAAGAGTACATCTCTTTTTAAGTTTTCTTTTTTAGAAGTTATATTAATTCTAACTAAAGACAGACTTCTAACCCTCACCCTATTAAATTCACAGTTGTGTGTACAGTAGATGCATAATCAGTTGTTTTTCTCTCTGACTCCAGTCCAATGTAAGGCCAAGTTCCACTCTCCCAGTTTCCATGTAGACCAGCCCATCCAGCTTCAGGTCTTCCTCCGAGCTGACTGTCCTCATCCGTTATCACTTAACAAGCTTGCCGTCAGCCTCAGTAACCAGGTACACACATAAACATACGAAAGGCACAAGGAGCACATACAGAGTTCTATATTTCAACATTTGAGTTGGTGTGTTCTATGTTATATAACCAGTAGCTGCATTTTTTGTGAGATGCAGTCACACAGTACTTTACAGTACTTCATTAATCTACCTTGTGTTTTTATTTCCAAAATAAATTAAGGACCTTGTGCAAACATTAAAGAAAAATTATAATAAGGATATACTACACATCAAGTGCAAGATTGTAGCACAAGGGGAACCTGACATCAAATTGAATGTTTACATTTAAACGTCTTATTTGTTTTTCTTAAATGCTAAAAAATGTTATGTTTGTGTGTAGGAGTACAACCAGTGGTGTGTGGTGGAGTCGTCAGGTCAGGAGAGTATGAACTTATTGCCAGGGAAAACCAAATGCTACAACTTCAGCTTTGTAGCAAAGACTGAAGACGTTGGCAAGAAGATTGAGGTAAGCGTGTGCGTGTGCGTGTGCGTGTGCATGTGTAATTGTTGGTAATTGTTGGTAATTGTTGGTAATTGTTGGTAACTCTGTTATTTTATGTAGATGACAGGTATTGAGGTGATGCTGGGGAGTGACGTTGGCCGCTGTGTGTTTCTGAGCTGGAGAGGGGCAGGTGGAGATGCAGCCTCTACCCATGAAGCCTTGCTGGCCAGTAGGTCATCACGCCGATTGGGGCGAGCCGTTGAGACACGGCCAGAAATGGATTGGGACAGCCTGATCATGCAGCAGAGCACCATGTAAGCCTTGGTTAAGATATTACACAAACCCAGTATTTCTATTAGTTTTTGGCCACTCTGCACTTAGTGCGACTGAAATTTGAAATGTGAAGTTTGTTTGTGTTTGTGTGTTAAGGATCATCTCAAGAGTTCCAAAGATCACAGTTCAGCTGAGCCACCAGCCTCCTGCCCTCAACAACGAAATGTACTGCATCAGCCTCACTGTCCAATCACAGGAGGAGGGTGTGGCAAAGGATGTAAAACTAACAGCTGGCCTCAAACCAGGTACTTTGATAAAAGTACTGCAGAAATACTGTTAGAAAAGCAAGCTCCCATTACAAGCACAGTTATTCTAGTTTGTCTTGTCCACCAGAATGATAACATTTTTTGTTATTTCAAATGTTAGTTAGTGTAGATCATTGAAGACTACATACATTTATGTTCGTCTTGATTTTTCTGTCCAGGCCAGGATGCCAACCTAAGCCAGACCACACATGTTACATTTGATGGCTCAAAGGTTTGTGATGATTCTGCACCTGCTTTACTTCCTGACGTCCCTCTGGGTGACCTGAAACCAGGCGAAAAGGTACGGACATATTTAAAAGCCTATATTCTCGGTTTGTTTTTCCTGAGAAACTCATAGAACACAATGTTTTGTGCATTGTACCTATAAACACAAATGATTTTGTATGTGTTTGTTTCTAGTTGGAGAGCTGTATATATGTGAGGTGTATTTCCACTGGACCACGGGTGTTCCTGTTCCATGTGGCCTACAGCATCGATACCACTGTGGAAGGACGACAGATTGTCTGCAAATGTCATAAGGTATAACCTCATTCTCCTTTAAATGGCAGAAACAACACATTTTCCATATAAATGTAAAGTGCTTTCTATGTATTCTGTTATTTTTATTTTAGATACTGAGTACTTTGTTTTTCACTTGGTTTACTCTTCTCTTGTTTTGTTGTCTTTCAGGATGAGACGGTTACCATAGAGACTGTGGTCCCATTTGAAGTGTCTGTCAAGTTTGTATCCACCAAGGTGTGTAGCCTTATCAGTTATTAGCAAATCAAGTGTAGAAGGGATCTGTTTAAATAAATTAGGTATTTATGCCTGTGCACCAGGGACAGCCAGTATCCAGAGGCATTATGTTATCAGGTTGTTCGTCTGTCTGTCTGACGGTCCCATTCTTTTGAACACAATGTTTCAAAAATGCCTTGAATTAGAATTCCTTCAAATTTGACAAATGATAATTTGGACACAAAGGTGAACTGATAAGAGTGTAGTGGTTAAAAGGCAATGGTCAAGGTTAGAAGACCTCATGTTCTTGTGAATGTGAATTTTTTTTCTCTCCATAGTCACCAAAAGCACTTTGGTCATTGTGGGAACTGTTGAGTTTCTCTATCATTTTTAAAGTCTCGACCTTCAACATAAAGTGCCTTGAGATAATGTGTAATGATTACATTCTAATTATCTGATTTGGCGCTATACAAATCAAATAAAATTGAATTGTGTGATTGCAGTTTGAGCCATTGGATCGAGTAGCAGTTGACATTCCCTTCCTGTTGATGACAGACATCGTCTCCTCATCTCCCTGGCCTCTTCTGTTGGCCTCCTCCTCTCTACAGCTCCTTACTATGACCAGCAACACACCTGAGCTTCATTCACAGCTACAGGAAGGTACTTGACAACTTGTTAAAATTCTCTTCCAGAGACTTCTTTTACATTCATAGCTGTTATTATTTATTCCAATAAAAATAGTGATATGTAAATCTCATGGCTGTAATGTTCTGTGTGCGTGTGCAGTGGTTTTGCAGGAAGGTGAGTCTGCCAGTGAGTGCTTCTGTCTCCGCTGTCCACCATTGACCAACAGCAATAACACGGTTGCTACAGGACAGTACTTGATATCATGGAGGAGGTACGCACACACACAGGAATAATACATGGACATCTATTATTTCCTGGACATTTGCCCCAACCCCACCATAACTATAGACCTGAAAATCTGCTTTTTCACAGTTTAAGAGGCATCATCACACAGGACAAGCGGTGCCCCATTAATTAGTTTTAGTATGAACATTTTCCCCAATGGTAGCCTGAGGCCCTGGTCAGATCTGGTCTTAACATCTGTCATAACAGATCCAATCACAAGTGGACAGCATCAAGTGTGTGTGTGTGTGTTCACACCTGGCATTAAGATGCATCCCGCATGTGTCTCCGGTGACCACTTTTAATTGGATCTCATTTCCCTGCTCTATATGCAAATAATCCCAAAATGATGTTGTTTTACCCAGTTTGACTTTACAGATGTGTCAGATGACAATGTGCTTGTGTGTGTGTGTGTCGGCGTAGCAAGAAAGTATCAAAAAAGTATCAATCATTATTTGGTGGTCAGTGTTGATATTGTGACGGTGGCTACAAACAAATCAACATATGGACACTGAAAAGCGTAAAAATACTTTTAAACTGCAATGGGTCAGAGGACGTCTGCTGAGTAGGCGATCCTTCATATGGGCCCAAGATCACCGCCAAATATGGTTTGAGAGACCGGACACAGGACACATTAAAGACGCATTTGCGTGTGTTCAGACCTGTACTTAGTGCTGACCACTAGTGATCAGATTACTCAGGAGGGATGTTAATACCAGGACACACACACACACACACACACACACACACACACACACACACACACACACACACACACACACACACACACACACACACACACGAGATGCGTTGGTTTGTTAACTCTGTTTTTACTATGTTGGACAGGAAACCCTCCAGTGCAGACAGTCCTCTCATCCAGACGACAGTCACTCTACCTCATGTCATCCTGGAGTCTGTCCCTCTCTACATCCACGCTGGTCAGTATATTCCCAGTTCAAGGAATAACACACTCACTGTACACAAATGTAACACATTTGAAACATTTGTGCACATAATACTTTGTGTTAATGGCTCTGATCTTATAGGTGTTGTTTTGCACCTACTGTACATGTCAGTTATGTTGTATGTATTGTTTCATTTTGGTGTAGATTTACCCTCATTTGGCCGAGTCAGAGAGTCTCTACCAGTTCGTTACCACATAGAGAACAGAACAGCTGTGGTGCAGGAGGTGGAGATGGCTGTTGAACCTTCTGATGCCTTCATGTTCTCTGGACTCAAACAGGTACAGCTGTGCTCTATTTTAAATAAGGATTTGGCAAATTAAAGAAGACATAACTGCATTTCAATCAGCTGGGTCAAAGCTAATAATAGACTAACGCCTGAACCCAAGAAAAAATAATTCATTTTTGCTTTTGGTTCTTGTCAGTTTCACACTGACTTACTTGAAACAAATCTTTGCAAGAAGATGTGCAGCGAACCTTTTATCAGCTCCTGAAGAAACAACTAGAGTGAGATGTTTAGTTCAGTTGTATAACAGGGAATAGTAAATGTTTGTTTCACAGACTTTTAGTGAGGTACTACTAAATGATGTTGTACTGGAAAGAAGCAAACCACAACTCATGCACATGTGGGTTTCCATGGTTACCAAGTTATCTAGCAGTGATCTGGACCGGGACCAACTTTTGATCCACAGCTTTCAGATTGAAAAAGACCAAACAAACAGGCAAACAGATACATTTGTTTTGGGGAATATATGTAATTATATTTAATCGTATACTTTAATCTGTTTATACATGTTGTATAGGAGGATGTGTTCACCTTTGAGAAGTTATGCTGGAGAGATCTAGATCTTGAGCCGTTTTATGTCACTTTCACTTTATTCACGGTTTTGAATCTATCTGCAGTTTTCATACTATGGCTGTTTAACTGATGCAGCCTTTGTTCACCCTTTGGAAATTGAAAGTATGTATTTGAGTAACAAATGCATGAAAAAGAAGATGCATTCATGTGGAGTTTGAATGTGTTTGCAGGTGCGTCTCCGTATCCTCCCTGGCTCTGAGCAGCAGATGCTGTATAATTACTACCCTCTGATGGCTGGTTACCAAACACTGCCCCAGCTCAACATCAGCCTACCCCGCAGCGCAACGACCAACACACACACACTGAGACGCTTCCTGCCTCAGCGCATCTTTGTCAAGGTAACACACACACACCACTGAGATAACACCTCAGTCATCGTTTTGTGAATGTAAAGATAATTTCCTCTTTGTTTCTCCTCAGCCTCAGGGTCGACAGCTGGATGATGCCTCCATTGCTGCAGCTTAAAAAGGACACAACCTGTTGACTGTAATATGAAATAAATCTGCTTGTTCTTGATGTATGAGTCCTCACAGATGACAATAATAACACTATTTGTTTTACATTGTTGTGTAAAAACACACCAGGAAAAGCATCCATTGACCATCAGGAGTGTAGTGTTGTGAGTGAATGTGATGACGTGATGGGAGCATGACATGAGGCTGGTGAATGAAACCTGATATTCTGATGTTCATGTTTAGTAAAAAATCTTGTATTAATCTTGTGTGATGTATATGGAAATTTGGGTAGAGTGTAATACATTGTAACTGAATGTAATGAAGGTTTGATTAAACTAAAGTGATGGAAAAAATTTGTGTAACTTAAGCATTTGCTATACACAGAGTCAACTTTGTTTTAGTGTGTAATCAAAAATGGTGGACAGTTGTACCTGCTCCAAAAACAGACAACTTTTATTCAGGCTTAAAATGTAACTGCAACAAAGTCGAGAGCAGCTACATTCACCACAACTACATAGTGATTTAAAAGTAAACTGTACATGGTTTGTTGTACATCAGAATCCAGCTTTGCCTTAAGTCTGTTTTGTTTGATGAAAGTGAACATTAATATTTTAGGAGGTACTATTTCGCAATGAAATAAAAAGATGAGATGAGAAATGGAAGACAGGATACCCAGCAGTGTGTAGACCTCCAGCGGAGCAGCATGACTGCTTTCTGACAAAATGTGCTAGAAAGCCCGCGTTTCCAGATGTGATGGTGAGGGAAGTTCTGGTAGGCTCCACTGGAGGCCGCTGTTTGATCTATGAGTAGCCAACACTCTTGCCCCTGGCTTTTCATTGGCTGAGCTGGACCTGTCTGGCCAATCAGGCACAACTCTCGTTCGGGCAGTCTCGTGTCGCGAGAGTTTGGTAGAACTGAATTCAAACTGTGGCGGTTCGTGGCGTTGACAGAGGATTGTTCACTAACAAGGTAAACATGTTCACGTGTGTCGTTTAATCATGTCTGTTTTTAACGTTAGTAATGTTAGTACTTCTTGTTGACGGTATACTGTCGCCCCAACGGAAATTGAAGCGTTAACGGCCTCTGTGATTAAAAAAAGCTCCTGCGCCAGAATTACCGGCTGTGGTTTAACAGCTGAGTCCGACACGAAACCTCAGTTACTTGTGTCTGTCGGCGGGTAGTGGCAACAAGCTGCTGTTTCTATTTGATCGCTCACATCTATTCTCTACCTCCTGCAGCTGGAACAGACCCGTTTCCGATTTGTAAAGTAGATGTACGACATGTCGTCCACTAGCTTCATTATTCAACACTAGCGTTACAACAGCAGATAAATAAGAGCCATGTGCTGTTACGGGTTATGCCCTTCATGTGATAATGTGAGACTCGGTTGTTAAACTTGGTTTTAAACATTTAATTTAGAACCAATTTTGTGTTTATTAGTTACAACAGATATTATTTTTTAATGGAGCGACTGGCAGTGTAACTCGCTGCAGTCTGTTTACGGAGTGATGCATTGTGGGTTGTTTGTAGCCTTATTGTTGCTAATGTGTGTGTTTTTTATTGCAAAACCAACACAGCAACAACCACAATGAAACTCTGAGCAAGTTCAATCTAAATATGCACAAATACAAAAATCATAAATGAGACATTTAAGATATACTGCTGACAAATATTCATATTACATTAGGGCTGTTCCATTTTTTTTTCCCGGTTACAAAGAATCCCCAAAAATATCCTGAATCTCGGGGTAGTAGTCTTACAGAGTCAATCAGCTTTAAAGTGTTAGTCCAGTTGTCACATGTTCTGTTGCCACAAAGGAAATAAATTCATGACAAAATCCATTAAACAGCCAATACATAAATCAGTCACCAATGATGAGCTCCAAAAGAAAGTGTTGGTAACTGTAAGAGAAAATAATGATGTGAGAAGAAAGACAAGTAAATCCTTGCAGTGACTCAGTGAGTTGACGATAGGCAACAGTGATCTGTCTACAGACATCAGACAATGTTTTTCTAAAGAACAAACACTGATATATTTACCCCAGTTCAAAGGGATTGTAAATCTTTTATATGTTTAGGAAATGGTCAATTTTATTTTACATTGTTCTATTTGTCTTGCTGTAGTGTTTTTGTAAAGGTAGTTTAAAATATAGACAAAGTCTAAGCAGCTTGTTACTATGAAATCCCATTGTGGATGTCAGAGACAGCAAAGGATTTCTACTGTCAATACAGACGTCAATGAGTGTTGGAGTGTTTGGGGGGAAATCCAATTACAATACATTGAAGAGATTTGTTTTTCACTAATTATTCTGCAACTTTTTGAGACAGGATGTGCCCTGATTTTTGCAATGTTGTGATGGTGAAAAAAGGCAGTGAATTTTGTTTTAAATGTGCATCTGAGGACGAGTCCGGATCAAAGATAACTTTCAGATTGCTGGCGGTTTCCATTAGTGTTGATGGGATGGCCTCTAGTTAGGGCACAAGGTAACTGGGAAAGGTTAAGGAATTGGGCTCACTCTGGAATACATCAAAACACACATTAAGGATAGTGTTACCGGAAGAAAGAACCATGGAGGAGCATACGCTCAGGCTCACGACTGGGAACATCAGTCAGTCAGCTGGTCTTGTCCTGTCCTGTCTAGGCAATGTCAAATCACAGTACTGGGAAACAATGCCATCATTGTTTGTGTATTTCTCTTCTGTCCAGCTCCATACAGCTCATTGCACTGTACCACACACACCCGAAATACATCAGGAAACCCTGCTTTATTTTAATCAGGCCCATTGCAGCCACACACTCTTGAACCTGACAAGGATATCATAATTAAATGTGTAAACATGCTGACAGTGATAAGTATTTGGTCCCTGTGTTGTCACACACTGAATGTCACCCAAGAGCAGCTGGATGTTGGGGTGCAGAGTTAAAAATGTAGTGAGGCGTGTGATGGGTTGCAGTCAGCACTGTGCTTGAAGCATGATTATCCCTTTCCCCCCGACTGCAGATGGCAGCAGCAGAGGAGTTAGAGTTGCTCAGGAACCAGCTGAAGGCGAGGGAGGAGCAGGTCCACCAGGCTGCTCAGGCTGGATTAGATCTCCTCAAGCAGCAGATGGAACTACAAAACACACTGGATGAACAGAGAGTAGAGATGACCAACGCACTTGAGGTATGACACTGCACTGAGGTGACGTAAATCACAATAAACCCACACATTTTTTCTCCTACCTCTATTGGTATATACCTGTGCAGATAGTTTCAGTTTCATGTTTCCAGGTCTAAGATATTATCCACTTCTTCAAAACAAACTGAATGCCAGCAGTTCTTATAAGTACTATTCTTTCAAGACAAAATAGTTGCAAAGAATATTGTTCACAGTAAAGTTTGGGCATTGTCCCTATATCTTACCTTGTGTCATGTGTGTATCATAGGCCCTTGAGCAGGACAAGTACTCCTTGCAGAAGGATGTGGAGTTGAAGACTCGGATGCTGCAGTCACTGAAGTCAGACTATGAATGTATAAAGAACCAGCAGAGACAGCAGCTTCAGGAACAACAGCAGCATCTGGAGAGGAACCACAGCATGGCACTCAGTGAGCTCACCAACAAGGTACACTAACTTAGTGTGGTCTGTTTGTCTCGCTGTCACAGTTTACTGTGACACAGAGCCAATATTAATGTAACACTAACATGAACTGACTGTACCACCACTTAAATATAATGTAATGTTTGATTCTTGTTATTCTGTGATGTCCTCTCAGAATGACCTTTACATGGTTTTGATTTCCAAACACCGAGTGAATTATCACCAACCCTGCAGTTCTGCGGATTTTTACCGTCTTAATTTGTATAATCAGAGAGCTGTGGAAGTTGTGGCCTTCAGCTTCAGGGTGCTCAATTAGCTATCAGCAATCTATTTTTTTTCCAGATGCCAAATTAACAGATTAATGAATGCATCTTTGAGTATTTTTTGTCATATTTTTTAAGTAGCATTCACTGCATTTGTCATGTGTCAAACATTTTATTATTAAAGCTTGTAGTTTCACAGATACATCTATGTAATTTCGAGACTAAAACATTTTGTATTAAAGTGGCCGAGGGGAAAACTAACAAATGGTTGTGTGTATTCAGTACCTCAGAACCATGTGAAGTTAATTGCTTATAGAACTTGATGTATCTGTGTACTTTTTTCAGATACTGAGGTTGCAGTCTGCTCTGGAGGAATCCCAGCTAAATGAGAGACAACTCAAACACAAACTTGAAGTGCAGACTGAGACTCTTAATAACAAAATGGAAGAGTTGCAAGCTCTTAATGAACACACCGGGAGCTCCATGACATCTGAGATGATGGAGGTGCAGATGAAGATCATGGAGCTGGAGACCATTAAGGTGAGGGGAGGCAGTCAGGCTGCTGCTGCCACTTCCTGAATAAAGCGGCTTTCAGACATGCACTGAACTCTGGAGAACCAGAGAATCTCCTGCTGCATTGTTTATGTGTGAAAGGCCGGTCTGGACCCAATGTCTGAAAATGGCCAACCTGTATTTCAGCTCATTCCGAATGGTAATGCCATTTTTTTAACCCCGGTTGGAGTTGCACTAGTAAATAAGAAGATTTTCTTTGTGTACCAGGTGGAGTTGGAGCAGACTCTGCAGGAATGTCAGTACAGAGAGCAGCAGCTGGAGCTGACCAATAGCAGCCTGCAGCGTCACCTGGAGCGAATCACAGAGGAGAAAGAGGAGCGAGAGAAAGAGGCTGTTTCCTGGTTTAATGCATTACAGGTAAATAGAGCGCAATTTAACAACTGAGATAAAAAATGTCTGTGTCTGAAGTCATTCTCGCAAAGAGAGAAGGGAACATCCACATGAGACTGCACAGCTTTGCATTGTGAGATAACCAGCATTGTGTCTATGTATGTCTTTGTCTCTTATGTCTGTCAATTATTTTACTGTATGTTTTTATATCACTCTGTCATGGCACAGAAATCTCGTGAGGGGAACCGGGACCTCCAGATCCAGTTGGATCAAGCTCTACAGCAAGCGCAGGATCCCAACAGCAAAGGGAACTCTCTGTTTGCTGAGGTAAAAACCAACCCCGTTTATCAAAAATCAGGAACAACATGCACCAAAATGTTTGGCATACAAGGTTCTACACAGGAGTCTAAATGAAAAATTGACCCTGTGAAGTCAGTTAATGTGTTTACCTTGTGTATTTCAGCTGGAGGATAAGCGGGCTGAGATGGAGAGACAGCTGATCAGTATGAAGGTCCAGTATCAGTCCCTGCAGAAACAACATGGCTTCAGCAAACAGCAGCTGCAGCGCATGAAGGTACTATGTGTCACAATACATAGCTATAAACATGCACTATTGTTTGTTTTTTAACCAATTGTTACATGTGTGGATATACATGTGTTGTGCAGGTTCAAGTAGCCACTCTGATGCAGCTCCAAGGTTCCAGGGCTGACCCTGCTCAGCTGGAGAGACTCCAGTCCATGCTGTCAGAGAAGAATGGAGAGATCCAAAGTCTCATGACTAAACTACAAAGACTGGAGAAGGTTGAGGTGCGTGCTTATTAACCAACAACTCATATTTTAATGGAGAGAAAAAAATAAGTCACTTTCCAATGGACATATGCTTTGCAAACAAAATCAACTTCTGTCATCTTATCCACAGCTAATCTATCAGTATGTATGGAGTAATACAATAATAAATCTCATTATGATTAATAAATGAACACACTAGGAGGACTGACAGATATGTTTAACAAAACATCACATAAAATCTATAAACTTTGTTTAATGATGCATTTGATTTACCTTGTGTTTAATATGTGTTTGTTCGTGTGTGCAGATGATACTGAAGTCTCAGCCAGCTAATTTAGCTCGAGCTGAGAGCGGTGATAGCCAAGATGAAACCTACTACACCGACCTGCTCAAAATGAAGCTCAACAACACTGTGTGAGTCTAACTGACTCCCCATGTCTCTAAATGGTGGCTGGAATAAACTTGTTTTACAGAGCCAGTTATTCTCCCATCATACATCAGGAGACAAAGTCATGCCTCTCATTGTGGTGGTCAGATGATTTTAATATCTGCATTAATTGGTAGCATATTGACTATTATTTGATGGAGCTTAGTGGTGTTGAAATTATCAGTGAAAAACAAATTGCTAATTTTACTCAACAATGCAATCAAGTCATTTTGGAATGAAATAAAATAATTGATGGGTTACAGAAACACTTGCAGTATCTAATACTGACATAGGACTTGACTTTGTCATATGTGTATAAATTGCCCCCCTGGCTCACTCCAAGTTTGTGTGTGTCCTCAGTAAAGATGCAGAACGTCTCGGGGATGAGCTTTCCCTGCAGAGGATGAAGTCTTTGTCAGAGAGCCAGAGAGCTCTTGAGCTGGAGAGGAAACTCTTCACATCTGAGCGGCTGCTCAAACAGGTAACAGGCTGCTTCATAAATACTGCATGAAATAGGATTCTGTCTATAGAATATGAATATTGTTTAATCACAAAGTCATAAACTTGAAAAGCATAGCTCAGATTTGAAAAGATGGAAAGGGTAATGTCAGCATAATATAAGTGTGACTGTGTTTTATGTGACTGAAACGTCAGCAGCTTGAGCAGCCAAGCCAGTCTGTTCTGTCTGCTGTATAGATGTTAGACACAATGATTCATGATGTGATGTTCTAAAACACTGAAATGGTGTCAGAAGAAATGATACACATCCATATTCTGTTAATATACACTGCAAACAATGATACATGGCTGCCCAGATGCTAACATGACACTAAGTTACAGAAACACCTCCTGCATCCATAACCATCTCTCCTCTTGGCTTTGATTGTTGCCAGTCTCACACATTGGACTTAGCCTTGCTCCTCAATGGGAGATGCTGCATTTTACTGTGATATTCGTAGTGTGCCTAATACTTCTGTTCCCTGCTGCAGACTCAGAGTGACAAGATCAAACTACAGCTGCGAGTAGAAGAGCTACAACACAAATATGAACCCAAAGGTAAGTAGAATAATAACAAAGGTTTTAAGGACATGGATGTAGGTACTTTTTAAATGTTATGTTATGACTGAACTGATGCTGCCTCCTGCAAATTTCTGTCTGCAGAGGCAAAAATTTATCTGATCCAGAAAAGGAAGAAAGAGAAACTTCCTGTGGATATTGCACCCTCCTCTCAGGAAAGCACACTTGACAAGGGTGAGCAGATGGTTACTGTGGAGACCGATGTAACGCAATATACGACTACAGACCCCAAGGCTGACATCAGACCTAAAACTGAGGCACAAAGCTCCACAAAAGGTGTGTGCATTTATAGTCAGGAGTGTGTGGGCTGACAGGATCAGAACCTCAAATCAAGATAAAATGAATATAGTGCCAAACTCATTAATCATTGTTGTAATAGGTTTAGAGCTGACTGTGCCACGTGCTGCAAAATGTGTGAAGATCAGTGGAGAGGAGCCTGTTGTGATTCCCAACCTCAGGTCAGTGTGTGTACTCACGTCTGCCTCAACCGCTCGAGAAACGACTTTGTGTAGAGATTTAAACTTTTACTGATATTAAATCATCTGGCAAGAATAGGAAACAATATTGAGTAATTTTGTAATGTGTTTTTGTTTTGGTCCCCTAAAGTTATCCTGTGACTGACAGGACAGAGACTGACATGGAGGAGAACCAGCAGCAGAACAAGAGAGAGGAGAGGATTAAGAAACAGAGAGCAGTGGAGATGATCCACGTGAGCTCTAACAGCAGTATGGAGAACCAGTGTGCCCAGCAGTAGGCCTCGTCTGGAACACACTATGTGCCACCACATTCAGATCTCTCTCTCTCTCTCTCTCTCTCTCTCTCTCTCTCTCTCTCTCTCTCTCTCTCTCATATGATATAAATATATATCATATATTTAGATTAGATTTTACTATTTACTTGTACATCTTTCTACAGATTTTTTTTTTTATTTGCTCTACACTGTCAAAAAATATATTAATATTGCAATATTAAAACATTTGCAACAAAGTATTCTGTGTCCAGATTTTTAAAACAGGAATATTAATGCTTTCAGAGAGTATTCAGACCCCTTCACTTTGTTCACATTCTGTTATTCTGCCTGATGCTAAAATAATAAAGATTATTACCACATAATGCTTAAGTATAATTTTTGAAATGTGTCAAAAATGTAAAACTGAAATATCACATTGACATACAGTAAGTATTCAGACACTTTGCTACGACACTTGAAATTGAGTTTGGTCGGAGTTCACCTCGAGTTAATTCAACTATTAAAATAATAATTAATATAGAGCCTTTCAAGGTACCATGACACAATTAAACATACAAACATACAACATTTAAATACACACACCACATGTTTGTATAATCTCTCACAGCTGACATGGCCTATCAGAGCAAAAGCTAAACCATGAAGTTGAATGAACTACTGTACTGTACCTGCAGAGCTCAGAGACAGCAGTGTTTCTGAATACTTCTCCTTGTTTGATGTTTGAATAATTCCCTTTTAATACATTTCCAAACATTTGTACAATTTGATCTGACTTGGGTTGTGGATTGTAGATTAATGAGGGGAGTGATTTTCATTTTATTTTATCATATTGCTGGTAAAGGTAAAGAGATCTGAAAGCTTTCTGTCGTGCAGTGTTCCACCAAGTTCCAATTCTCTGTTTGATGTGTGTCTCTGTGAACCTCAGTTTAATATTTTTTATAAAATATAAACATTTATGAATGTATTAACTTGAGTTCCTGTATTCGGTTGTGTGTTCTGTGTGTAGTATTTTGCCTTTGTGGTGCAGGATCTTCCATCACCTTGAGGTTTCTGGATTCTCTGATCCATGCTCTTCATATAAGTTTGCACTTTATGATCATATTGTACAAATGCGTGATGAAAGTGTGGCGTTTTACCTGTAGGAAACACCCCCATTTAACCTGATAGGATTGTAACATCATCTTATTATCGGTGTCTTGTCCTACTGGTCTTCCACACCAGCTGGTGGCAGCAGTGTGACGTGCTGGTGTTAAACACGCTGAGAACGCTTGAAGCGAGGCTGTGCACGTGGACCAATGAGGAGCGAGTGGGCAGTGACGAACGCATGACGTCAAACGTGTCACTGAAAACATGAGGAAGTATCACATGTGTCTTTCCTGCGTTCACCCTCTGATTTCAATCAAACAGGTGAGTAATGTGAGCCTGGGATATTGTAGTTGTACTGTGACCATGCTCGTCTGATGGAGTATCAACAGACATCAGAACGTCCGATTTGTATAAATAGTGTGGTGAGTTCCTCAGTGTTATGGTCTACATCCAGCGAGCAGACCCAGGACAGTCATTGTGTCTGTGTGTGTGTTTCAGTCACCATGAAGTTGATCTCCAGCTCCGTCACAGCTGCTTCGCTTACCTGCATCACCGTGGCCTCGCTCCTGCTGCTGCATTGCCAGCATGTAGCAGCAGACCGGAGGGTGAGTAATGTTGGATTTACTTTTAAATATACTGACATTCTTAAACCTTGTTTAAAAGTGAATCTATTGCAAATAAAGGGAATAAAAGACAGGTAAGAGGTGGTCTTGTACAACCATCCATGAGAAGATATGTTGGAACTGAACCTTCTGTGATGTCTTGATCAAACAGACAAGAACTAGTGAGAAGATGGGGAGATGTCTTGGCCAGAGAACTGTTGCCTTGTGTTTCCTTTAATGCCCCTCTGTGGACAGTAACATAACAGGGCGATATTACAAAACTTAAGTAAAGCGACAACTGTTTTTTTTCTGTGTCTTTACAGTCGGACTCTGCCCTAACTGTGGTGGAGAATGCAGAAGGAGGAGGAGGAGCAGGTGGTGATGAAGAAGAGGAGGCAAATTTAGAGGTGATCCAACCTACTGATCAGTGGCAGACACTCAAACCAGGTAATATACAGGAGAGTGAACTGACACTGTTACAGTCAAATCAAATACAAATATCTGGTAATTTTGTGTGTGTGTGTGTGTGTGTGTGTGTGTGTGTGTGTGTGTGTGTGTGTGTGTGTGTGTGTGTGTGTGTGTGTGTGTGTGTGTGTGTGTGTGTGTGTGTGTGTGTGTGTGTGTGTGTGTGTGTGTGTGTGTGTGTGTGTGTGTAGGCCAAGCAGTGCCAGCAGGTTCCCATGTGAAGCTGAATCTGCAGACAGGTCAGAGGGAGGTCAGACTGGGAGAAGAGCAGCTCAAATACTGGACACAGGATCACAGGTATAGATCAGTATAACATCTTCACATGACACAGGATCACAGGTGTAGGTCAGTATAACATCTTCACATGACACAGGATCACAGGTGTAGATCAGTATAACATCTTCACATGACACAGGATCACAGGTGTAGATCAGTATAACATCTTCACATGACACAGGATCATAGGTATAGATCAGTATAACATCTTCACATGACACAGGATCACAGGTGTAGATCAGTATAACATCTTCACATGACACAGGATCACAGGTATAGATCAGTATAACATCTTCACATGACACAGGATCACAGGTATAGATCAGTATAACATCTTCACATGACACAGGATCACAGGTATAGATCAGTATAACATCTTCACATGACACAGGATCACAGGTATAGATCAGTATAACATCTTCACATGACACAGGATCACAGGTATAGATCAGTATAACATCTTCACATGACACAGGATCACAGGTATAGATCAGTATAACATCTTCACATGACACAGGATCACAGGTGTAGATCAGTATAACATCTTCACATGACACAGGATCACAGGTGTAGGTCAGTATAACATCTTCACATGACACAGGATCACAGGTGTAGGTCATTATAACATCTTCACATGACACAGGATCACAGGTGTAGGTCAGTATAACATCTTCACATGACACAGGATCACAGGTGTAGGTCAGTATAACATCTTCACATGACACATGTATAGATCAGTATAACATCTTCACATGACACAGGATCACAGGTGTAGGTCAGTATAACATCTTCACATGACACAGGATCACAGGTGTAGGTCAGTATAACATCTTCACATGACACAGGATCACAGGTGTAGGTCAGTATAACATCTTCACATGACAGCACAGTTCTCTGTAGACGTACCAGTGATACTGATCACTGCCTTGAGTCTTCCTGTGTTTACTTCTACCAGAAAACTGAGGTCTTCACAATTCTGTAAAAGCACAGACTATGAGACAACCTATGATTATGATAGTAGTACTAAGTCTGTCTTTCTCAGGAGGGAAGAGGAGTCTCAGTCCTTCTTCAGCCCTGATGAACTGAAACAGGCCATGAAGAATATAAAGGAGGACCTGAACCCAGTAAGCCAGAACAGAGACCAACAGTTATCCATACAAGGCTGATGTTATCATTTTAGTTTATGTCCTTGTGTTTCTATTTAAGCTCTTACTAAACATCCAAACATGTATGTGCCTTTATTCATGAGTAATGGAGCATATCACACTGAAAATACAAACTCTTCTTCTTTGTATTTGTAGGACTCTGTGGCTTCCAAGTTTCGTCCCCTAGAGGAGCTGAAGAGAGATATGGCTCAGCTGGACCTCCTGGTTGAGACGGATTTTCAGGTACATCAGTGTTTAGCAATAGAACATCTGTAATTAGACACAGTTAATAGTTACCAAAAACTGGCTAAAAGCGAGTTAATACTACACTCCACATGAATCATCATCAAGATTATATGTCAGTGTTGTATTTACAGGTTTTTGTACTTTGCCCAAGTTGGAAAAAAATCTCTGAATCCATTTTTTAAAAATCTATTAAAAACTGTGCAGGACAAATTAGAGTATTGCAGGCCACCGCAGTGTAAGTAGTCAATAATAAACACTGCTGTGATGTCATGAAGAAGACCCTATACAGGCAGAAAATTACGTCATGCATAGTTAAAATTTTTTCCAGGTATCTCTGTATCCTCCAGGTCTGTAGACATGACTAAAAGCTTATATAGATCAAAAAATAAATCATCATTATATTTTAAGAGTGACATCATCATGATGACGATGAACACTGAAGTCAGAAAATGACGTGACCTCTATGGCAGCAGAACATGTTACAGCAGCCATCAGAGAAAACTGTTAATCTGGACATGCACTTAAAGCCAACACTCTGTTAAAGGCTGTAGATACACTAGTACTCATTTAATTGAAAAACAATATATGTTGTAAATAACTATGTGTTATATCAGAGCCAATGCATTTCCTTTCTCTTCAGAGAGGTAGAGAACAGACCATAGTTATTTTCTGTCTTAGACTTATAACGGGAGGGAAATCCCTGTCTTAGTTGTTGGTGAAGCTAAATGAAGTGTGTTGTGATGTTGTTTAGATAATGAGGCGTCTGCTGGACCAATTCAACAGCAGCAACTCAACTACAGAGCAGAGACTGAACATTCTGCTGGAGCTGGAGTATCTGGTGCACCAGGTAACTGAATGCACACCCATTCATTATGACTGCACGATATTTTGAAAAGTTATCGTCATTGCGATATCAACGTGCCCGATAAACATAATGCAAAAGACTGCTTAAACTGCGATAAATTGTGTTCCATGCGCCATGCATTTACGCTCTGCATGTCAAAATATTTGGCCAATCAGATGGCGCCCTGCTGCCCGAGATGATAAATTAAAGATATTCAGATCATTGTCGGGTGTTTCCGTCAATGAATCATTGTCAGAAGAAAAGAATAACAAGAGAATAAAGAGAAAACAGAATTGCGAGGCGGCTCCATCAAATCTCGCTCCACCTCTTCAAGACTGTGAAACTTCTAGTGATCATGTTTGTCCCAAGTCAAATTCATATAAGCGGTTTGTATTTATATAGCGCTTTCACTAGTCTTGATGACCACTCAAAGTGCTTTAAGTTACAGTTTGCCATTCACACACACATTCATACAGTGCATCTATTAGCAGCACTTTTTTGTTCAGCATCTTGCCCAAGGACACTTCGGCATGCAGATTGGGAAGACTGGGGATCGGCTGCCGACCTTCTGGTTGGAGGACGACCGCTCTACCCCTCAGCCACAGCTGCCCAGTACATCTCACTCGCTCTCTGTTTCCAGATGTGCCATGTCCCTTATGATACCAAATATACACAGTCATGTTCCGTGCGCCATATATGAAAATAGGTTTTCCTAATATCGTGCAGCCCTACCATTCATACACATGAGAACTCTGAAGATGTTTGCTTACCACCTTAAAGTAACTGTGTGTTTGTGTGTGTCAGGTGGATAATGCTCAGACTTTGTGCTCGATGGGGGGTCTCCAGGTCATCCTAGACGGCCTGAACAGCTCTGACTTCAGATTACAGGAAAGATCTGCCTTTGTCCTGGGATCTGCTATGGCCAGGTACAAACAGCAGCACGTTCTGTGTGTAGCTAGTGTTTGAATGAAGAGCTTAACTTCTCCACACTACAGCTGTACAATATCAATATCACTTCTCTACATTTCATTTCGAGAGTAACTGAACCACATCTGTCCTCTGTAGCTGCACATGTCTAATTGGTCTTGTAAAACAACACACACACACACACACACACACACACACACACAGGTGGGCAGGAGATGCAGAGGTTTGTCCACTAACCAGAAGGTCAGTAGATTGATCCCAGCTCCTCCAGTCTTTATTCTAAAATTTCCTTTGACAAGAACACCCAAATTGCCCCTGATGGTTGTGGTAACAGTGTTTGAATTGTGTGTGATAGAATATGCTCTGCTCATAGAAGCACTGTCTGAATGTGTGAGGCTGACTGAATCAATGCAGCTGAGAGGATGTCCGCTGAGTAGGTGGCCTAATGGCCCAGGACAACTTTGTTTTCACACTGCTCAAAGAATATGGTCCCATGACTCAAAGACTACCTCCCAATGTTGAGAGGTCAATGTGGGGTCTCAAATGTGCCCTCAGGTCTGAACAGGGCTTAGAAGAAACCATTAGAAGAAGGTAAACTGTGATCATACAGGGATCAACGTGGTCTGTAACTATCCATAGATAGATTGTGACATTCACTTTGATTGCTTGATTTGATAGATTTATTAAGCACACCATTACAGCACCACCACCAGCAGCTGTTAAGTGTTAACACAAGGCAGCTTGGCTCCTATAGGAAAGGGTTCAGCTTATGAATGAAAACACTAAATGGTGAATATGTGGTGATCACATACTTTCTTCGATTTTCTGTATAAACTGTTACCTGTCCAAATGTATTAATTATCACCATGTGAACAAACATCGTAAAGATTCATGTTTTTTCAAACCTTTCATAGATATTGTGATAACATCTGTATTATAAATTCATTTGGCGATGATAATGATAGAAGAGTTGGGAAAATCTGTTATTGTGACAGCCATACATACGGTTACTGTTAAATAAGGTCAGTACCGTCTTATTCATGGAAAATGAAATGAGATGAACATGTTCACAGCTCAGTCTGCATCAGTCTCAGTGTTGGTGTGTTTGTGT
Organism: Hippoglossus hippoglossus; assembly: GCF_009819705.1. Classification (NCBI taxonomy): domain Eukaryota; kingdom Metazoa; phylum Chordata; class Actinopteri; order Pleuronectiformes; family Pleuronectidae; genus Hippoglossus; species Hippoglossus hippoglossus. Next base: position 944,658 of record NC_047160.1, read on the forward strand.
CCTGCAGTAACCCAGTGGTTCAGGTGAAAGCTGTGGAGAGTGGAGCGCTGCAATTGTTGTTAACTGCACTGGCCACTGCACAGCCACTCAGAGTAACGAAGAAGGTACTGACACCCACTCACATGACCATCAACTCTCCAGTACCCGTACAAACACGTAATGTTTTCTGTGTGCCATTGTCCTCATGCCAGGTCCTGTTTGCAGTAGCCGCCCTCTTGCGTCACTTCCCCTATGCTCAACGTACTTTCCTGTCTCACGGGGGACTACAGGTCCTATCAGAGTTGTTTAGGGCAGATGGAGGTGGAGTTCTCCGAACACGAATTGCCACCATGTTATATGACATGATCAGCGAGAAGGTACAACACACAACCTGTATTTAAAGTTATTCCAGGAGGTTAACTCTCCCCCAGGCTTCCTTTTGTAGTTACTTTATTACAGTTTTACACATGACATATCATTTAGCTGACACTTTAATCCAAATTATATTATAGATATGATTTTCAATTTCCGGCCTGGACACAATGATAATTAGAATGTGTCCAGGAATGAAGAGGGCATACCTTCACCAAGGACCAAAGGTCACCTTAAATTCAATCAGTCTGCACCAAATTGCACACATTTATAGATATCAGCCCCCTAAATACTGTTTGTCTGATAAATCTGACAAATGTCCCAAAATTCCCAATATTGCAACATTTAAGAAAGTGATAAAAGAAAATCTGCATCTTGATCCGCATCTGCACCAAGATTTACCTACGTATACTGCACCCTCCCACCAAGTTTCCTGTGGTTTTTGTTCAATGCTGCGACATTAAAGACAAACAAACAAACAAACAAACAAACAAAGGCAGATGACAACATTACCTCCTTGGTGGAGGTAATAATAATGAGGGTGATTTGTAAGATGATGCTGAGACTGGTCTTGTCTGTTCCTCCAGGAGCTGATCTCTCAGACAGGTCTGGACCCGGTATTGGATGCCGCCCATGAGGACCGTGTGCGGCAGTACTCTGAGGTGTCATTGGAGGAGGAGCTACTGGAGAAAGGCTGGTGCACTTTGATCCCACAGCTGCTGGAGTCCACTGAGCATGACTACAGAGAGAAGGTGGGCTGAATCTGATACATAAATGAAACAGATAGTAAGCAGCTACAATGCGAAATCAACAGTTTTTGTATTTAAGAATCATAGACTGGCTAAAAATAAGAACATTATTTATGTACATAATTATAAACGCTGTTTGTGTCATTTCACTTTCAGGCTCTACGGGCTTTGTTGGCGATGGCTCCCACATGTTTGGATCAGTACCGCTCTGACAGCTCTCTGCTGGGCTCCCTGCTGTCTCTCCGAGAACAGTACCAGGAAATGGTCCAGTCAGAAATGATTCTAGGAGAGGAGAACAGCTACTTCGCAGAGATTGCGGAATTTATTGACGCACTACAAGTCAAAATGAAATGACCGGAGGATTGTACAGTGACACTTTACATGGCCACAATGCAGAGACTGAAAACTAAACAACCAGTCTCCAGCGCATGACCAACCACAGAGTGACAAATTCCTCAAGACAAGAGTCAACTCGATATAAGTCATGGACGAGGATCATTCAGAAAACATACATGGTAACATTAGGGACGGCTCATTTGAGTAAGCATCCATGTAAGAAAGGTCTGTAATGGAAAATGCTCTTTGTGTTGATAATTTAAAAATGAATTTATATTTTTAAAGTATTATTTTGGAACAAATGCTCTGAGTTTGGGGATTTCTTGTTGTAATACCTTTCACTTAAACCAGACATTATTTATAATTAAGTTTAAAGTTGTAAAGCTATAACCTTAATGATGAAGGTCCACCTAATATACAATTCAGTAGGTATTCAGACCCCTTCATGTTTTTTATGCCTCCGCGCCGGTGACAGCCAGGGGCCGGAGGCATTATGTATTTTGGTTGTCCGTCCGTCCCATTCTAATGAGCGTGATATCTCAAGAATGCCTTGAGGGAATTTCTTCAAATTTGGTACAAATATGCCCTTGCCACAAGGATAAACCGATAAGATTTTGGTGGTCAAAACTCAAGGTCACTGTGACAAGCTTATTTCCTGCCTTGTGAAGGTGATATCTCTGGAACGCTGTAAAGAAATCCTTTCACATTTGGCATAAACATGCACTTGTATTAAAGGATCAAATCACTTGATTTTGGTAGCCAAGGGTCAAAGGTCAAGGTCACAATGGCCTCACAAAGTATGTTTATGTTTTTCATGAACGTGATATCTTAAGATCAGCTTGAAGGAATGTCTTCAAATTTGGTACAAACATTCACTTAGAATTAAAGATGAACTGATTACATTTTGGTGGTCAAAGGTCAAAAGGTTAGTCATACAATGAATTCAGTAAGTAGTATTCAGACCCCTTCATGTTTTTATGCCTCTGTGCCGGTGACAGCCATTTGCCAGAGGCATTATGTTTTTCGTCCGTCACCTCACAAAGCACCTTTTTTTTTTTTTACCTCGTGAATGCAATATCTCCACAACGCCTTGAGGGAATTCCTTCACATTTGACACAAAAATTCACTCGTTCTTGGATTTGATTTTGGTAGCCAAGGGTCAAGGTCACAGTAGCCCCACAAACATTCACTTAGACTCAAAGATGAATTTATTAGATTTTAGTGCCTGGGGTCAAAGGTCAAGGTCACAGTGCACTGTTCATCTCAGTTTATCTTTGAGTCTAATGTCGCTGTGAATGTGATATTAGGACTGCCCGTAGGGAATTGCATTATATCTGGTTCAAACTTATTTTGAGTCCCTCACTGATTAGATTTTGGTGGTCTAAGGTCAATGTCACGGTGGCCTCAAAAAAAAGTTTTTGGCCTCTTAAATGTGATATCTGACTTGAGGGAATTTCTTCAAAACACAAAACACTTCTGGAGTTTCAGGGGCAAACAGCGTTGCAGCACAATCTAATACAATTGAAGTAAATGGTGACCTATCTTCAGATGTAATAAAACAACAGAAAAAACACAACATGCCTCCATACTGCTGGTGTGGTGTCATCCAAGTGTCCGCAAGCCCTGACATTCATATTCGACTCGAAACGAGGTAATTTCCACTGTGTTTTAAGCCTAAAAGTCTTCTGATATCTTCCTACGAGGTGCATTCACAGACCCTCGAACACACCATCGTGTGGCTAAGACCGCTAGCTTAGATAGCCGCACTAAAAACAAGCCCTCATTAATGTAACACAGATAACATTTCATCATGGTAACCAGGAAAAAACAACTTGAGCCTCCTACTTCTCCCCAGTGGAAATGCAGATGTGGATGCAGATTTGAGCATATACTAAAGAAATAAAGGTAATAATTTTGCAGGAGTTTTGATTATAAAAAGTTTCTCTTTCAAGTTATTCAAATTTTACAATATAATTTATATACAGACATAATTTCAGTACACGCCATTATGATGTTTAGCTTAACATACTTAAACCATTATTCAGTGGCTACATTCATACAGTGCATCTATGTGCATTACTTTCTTTATCATACTTAGGATGGGGAGAATGGGATCAAACGCTGACCTTCTGGTGAGTGGACCTGCTCCACCTCCTGAGCCACAGCTGCCCCACATCACTGCAAATATTCAATATTGTCTATTTGAAAGCAACACCTGAATGCCTCATACTTGCAAGTCTCTGAATATTTTCTTGAATCAGATTAATATATTTGAAACATTATGTTGTGGCTGAACACTGTTGTAAAAACGTAGCTGAAATGAAGAGAGGCACTTTTCTTGGTGAAGTTACAATAGTGTGTGTGAAAGTGAGTGTGTGCATGCGTGCATGTGCAAGCGAGTGAGAGACAGAGCAGAGCCAGGAGGGGCTGTCGGAATCAAAGTGCTGCCTTATAATAAAATAACATCTTACCCATTAAAAAAAAAGAAAACATATGGTGGTCGGTGTTGTGGCCACAAATAATTGAATGCGTTCACACCTGTACTTAGAGCTGTCCACTTAAGATTTGATCACACAGGATGTTGTTAACTTGGTTAACACCAGGTCTGAACGGGGTCTATGGAAAGCAAGACTCTGGTCTGAACGAAACAAACTGTTATGACTCATGTCTGGAGAAGAGGAGCCCATGTTTATTATCTGCCCAATAACATCCCAGTGGTGAAGCATGGTGGTGGCATCATCATCTGGTGGAAGGCTTTTACAAAAGCAGGGACAGGGAGACTGGTCCTCCAGTTGGTTCAAAATGCTGCAGCACGAGTGCTGACAGGAACTAGAAGGAGAGATCACATTACTCCTGTTTTAGCTTCTCTGCATTGGTTCCTTGTAAATTTCTGAATAGAATTCAAGATCCTGCTGCTCACATACAAAGCCCTTAACAATCAAGCCCTTCAAATATCTTCTCTTCCCTATTTCCCACCCATCTCTCCTCTCCCCATTTTTCCCTGCTCACCCCAACCATTCGAGCCAGATGGCCGCCTACACTAGACTAGACTTTTCAGTTAATGAGGGAGTTTTCTCTCCACAGAGTGCTGCTCATTGTGGGAACTGTTGGGTTTCCCTATAAAAAATTTCAATGAAAAATGCATTGAGATAATGTATATTATGATTTGGCGCTTAACAAATATAATTGAATTGAAGTTGTCAGGATTGAGGGAAACCCATGCATCCATCCATCCATAGTTGTCAGGATTGAGGGAAACCCATGCATCCATCCATCCATCCATGCATGCATGGAGCCAATCCCAGTTGACATTGGGTAAGAAGCGTAGTACACCCTGGACAGGTTGCCAGCGTAATGCAGAGAATCCCTTATTAAGACCTGGACACAGCCAAGAAAACATGGGGAGCAGCTTAGAGACATCTGTGAATGTCTTTGAGTCAGTGGCACAGCCAGAGCCCTGAACTAAAACCAATCAAACATCTCCAGAGAGACCTGTCCACTGAGGATCTCCATCCATGGGGATCTGGAGAGATGAATGTCAGAAATGCCTCATGTGCAAAGCTTGTCACAGACAAAAGGAATTGAAACTGTAATTACTGCCAAAGGTGCTTCAACCGAGCAATGGGTTAAGTGTCTGAAGCCTTCTGTCACAGTGATATTTAACTTTTTCGGTTTTAATCATTTCAGAAATATTTCTAAAAGTCTGTTTAGAACCAAATTTGAGATGGACCTCTCAGTAGGACCTGGAGAAACTTAAAAACAACACTTTTAGTATAAAGTACAGACTGTCCTCAGTCTTTGGTCCACACACAGTACAGGTAATGTCCCTGCATTTTATTCTGAAAACCCGAACCGGAAGTCGAATTATCCTAGGGAAACAAATGGATACATTGAGAGAAGCAACACAGAGAAGCAGCAGAGGATAGCAACATGTAAACAGGACAAACCAGCTACAGTATACCTCTGAGATTAGGCATGACTGGACAAAAGGGTAATTCCGAGCTAACGGTGAAAACGTCCTGCGGCTCAGTGTTTTCTAAGTGTGTTAATGCACTGTTGTTAGCATTGTAGCAGCTAGTAGCTACTAGGGCTAGCCTCTCAATGATCCTCCAGCACAACCTGGGCATGTTTCTTTCTTTCTGCCTTTAACTCCCTGTGTGTTAGTCGCGTGTCAAACTGGATGTTGGTGGTTCTTCAGTGTCATTGCTGTATTGAGTAAAGCACATTGTTTCCTCTGTTGTCGAGTCAAGTTGTGTGAGATCTTCACTGTAGGTTTTGGTCCCAGGTGTATAGTGGATGCACACCACAGTGATGGAGTTGTCTCAGAGGGAGCGGCTCTCCGAGCTGGTGGAGGAGCTGACCACTTCGGGCCAGCCACAGCTCAACCAGGACAAGATGAAGAAAATCAAGAAGATCTGCAAGTAAGTCACAACCTTCACAGAGAGGTTCACTGGGCACAGACCACCGTGGAGCTGGGAGCAAGCGACACGGCAGCCAATCAGGAGACTGAGCTGTGAGCTCTGATCCAAACCAGTGCTCCTAGTTGTGGCATTATTGTCATTTCAGCAGATTATGCTGTGAAATCTTTGAAGTGAGAATGATACAATATGTCCTTTTCAATGATGATGATACTTGTTTTTTTTCTTTCAAACATCTGTGAACATCCATGAACAACTTTGGTTGGAAAATAATTTGTAACACCAATGAGCCACTGTCCAAAGTAATAATTGAAAAGAAACCAGTTTTCCCAAATAAGAATCATCACAATCGCTTCCCACATCTTCTATCATGTACAGTAATACAGTAGTAAAGCATCAGTTTTACCCCTATTCCGGACACCTAGCTCAAACCAATACAGTCTAATTCAACTGGCCTGGAGTTACTCATCCATGAAGTTTTCAGGGTTGAATCTGTGTTGAAACTGCGTTAAAGAGTTGTTGAGTCAATAGAGGAGGATTTACTGTCTGTTGTATTAGACATAATTATATATATAGACTGCTTTAGCAAGGTGTTCTTAGGAAACTGCCAACTGAGTGAATGATCATCTCCCAATCTTTGTCTGATACATGTTAGTCATGTTATTTTATTAATACATCACAATAATTGTATTCATCATACCATTGTATAAAAACAAATCACAGGGCTGACCACTGCTCACTGTCTGTCTGTCACTCTAGAGTGTCTAATGACTGCATCGACCACCTGTACCACTTAGTGATGGCTCAGCTCAACCAAGACCACTGCGAGGTGCGACTGTCAGCCTTCCAGATCACCTCTGAGCTGTTCTCCAGATCACACCACTTCAGGACGCTGCTGGTAGACAACTTCCAGGTAGATCATTACAGCACCACACTTCACTAATATAAAGGAAAGGTCTGAGCAGAGTAATAAAAACATAATCGCTGTTTTGTTTCCATGCCAGTGTTTCTTGTCAGCACTGTGGGAAAGGCTATATTCTGTCTGTAATCATGCAATTAAACTTGAGTTTCAAAGCAAAGCTGCATTCAAAAGTGTATATGCCCAATTTGCCCACCTATGTCTACATGGAAACTGCATGCAACACACTTGGTTTTTAAGTTTTTTTAGTTTCTGCTTTGGAAATTCACGTGCATTTCTTTCCTCCTGCCTTCTGCTCCTGCAGGAGTTCTTGGACTTGACAGTGGAGACGGACTTAGACCAGCCCCTCCCTCCTCCTAAAGAAGTAGCCAGGAAACTGAGGTCACTGGCCATCCAAACCATCCAGTTATGGCAGGCCTCACATGGCACAGCTTATAAGAAGTTGGCACTGGGCTACCACTTTCTCAAACAGGTTAAGAAGGTGAGAGACAATCTGTGGTACAGTTAGAGAAGCTAGACTTAGGTAAACCGCTTCACTTTGATTAGCTTTATTTAACCCCTCTAATGAAGTCCTTGTTGCTGTTCCTACCATTGGTTGATTTGAACTTCCAGATTAAGGCGTTTGTGTGGTTCTCTCTAAAAAGCTATTTATCATTTGTTTATTGTTGGTGGTTATACAGATAACGCCAGTCTCTTTAACTGAGCCTCAGCTGTGCCTCTTAGCTGATATGTTCACCAGGCTAGTGAGCACCAGGGGCCTGATGCACTAAAGGTTTGCGCGTGTAAAAACTGCACCCCTGCACAATATTGGTCAGAGGCATCTCTTCCACAACCCCACCCCCCACCACTTTTATTTGCCGAGGTTTTGTTATGAGCTATTTTTTCTTTTGTTCTTCTTCTTCTGTCCTGCCATCTTCTCTTGATTTCATTGGTTGTTCTTTTTGTTTTACCCACAGCATTTACTTTCTCTCAGATACTCTCCCATATCGCGTTTCTTTGAGTTATATTAATATTTCTTTGCTGCAGCTCAACAACATGTTTGTTTGCCTCTTCCACTAACACCTCCAATTCCATGGCATTAAACTTTGCTTTGCTTTGCTTTGCGCTCGCGGTCGCTCTGCTCTCCGTGATTTTCCATGCCGGAAAACAGTAAGGCACGCAAAACGCCCAAAAACCAAACGAGGAATTTTAATGTACACGCAATTTAGCACTCGTTATTTAGGATCTTAGCAGTTCAGGCCCCAAGTGTACTGCAGGTTTACAAGAAGATTAGCATGTCAAATTTTCAATAGTATTAGATTTGTTGCTTAGACATGTAGATGTGTCTACCCATCAGTTCTCTCCCTGTTGAATGTCCATGTTGTCAGGTCGACTTCCAGGATGCCGAGGCCAGGACTGTCGCAGAGAGGGGGAGGGAGGAGGAGAGACAAAGGAGAATGGAGAGGATCTACAAGGAGAGAGTGGAGGCAGCATGCAAAGACATGGAGGGTAAACACCACATCGTTTAACAAAAAAGACACTTGTGATAATCATCATGATTTTTTTTGTCAAGAACTAGAAATATCCATATATTTTTGCAGTAGAAATAAACTTAACAGTCTTTTCAAGGTGTCCAGTCAAATTACTGGAGTGCACCAGGAACAGCTGTTTCACATCTGTAACAAGCATGTTCTTAGAAAGACTGAGGCTATTCTGCCTCAATAATATCATCATTCATTCAGGTAGTTTGAGTTTCCTTTAGCTGTGAGAACCAAAAAAGACTTAATCTGTGTTTCAGTGACTGGAAGCCTGTTAAACTAAAGCTGATGTAGAATCTGGGTTGGCAGGTCTTCCTCTGACCTTCTCTGTCTTGTCCAGGCTTTATTGTATTGTGTGATGACCATTTTCTTACAACTGATGTCACTTGATTGATAAACTGATTTGTAATTTCATAATGGTTATTAATATCAATGGACTGAATGATATGCATACAAGTGATTCTAAAATTAAAAAGTGTCTGTCATCTGGCTTAGTTTTTTTCAGGTTTGAAGTATTGAACTATTATAGGGTTTACTAACAAAGTCATATTTGTTTGTCAGAGTCGTACGAGGGAATTGAGGCAACACTGACAGAGATGGAGTCCTGTTTGAGGCTACTTTTCCCTGAGTTTGGTCTCACAGACATCCACTCAGCCAACAACAGTCCTTCAGGCTCCCAACGAGCCAACGAATGCCCACCAGATGATGGACAGCCCTGCTGCAGTAAAGATGTGAGGGATAACATGAAAGAAGGGGCGGAGGAGAGCAGGGAAGTGAAAAATGGGAATGGAAAGAAGGAAAACATGTCTCAAAAAGAGGAGAGGGAGCCTGGGAATGAGCAGAAGGAGGAGAAGAAAGACGAGATTGAGAAAGTGCTTGGGGAGGGAGAGGAGGAAGAAGACACGGAAGAGGAGGAGGGGGGAAGTAGTGAAGAAGAGGAAGAGAAACCTTTTGATGAGGACTTGTTTATTCGGAACTCTGGACTCATTTCTCACTCTTACAGTCTGGACCTGAACCTCAGTCCAGGTGGGTAGTTCACTGACACACCCGTTTTTTGTGGACACTTCAATGGTTTATGTGTATTTTGTTGATGTAGTTTTACTTAGTATGCATTGTCTTATTTGGTTCCTATCTGACCCAGGATGACAGTACATATAGTAAAGTCAGAAGATCATCATCTAAATCCACAACATGAAAACACCTGGCTTTTAGAATTCAGCCTTTTAAGAGGCAAAACAGATTCCTGCCTGTTATTGTGCAGGTGTAGTTAATAAAGTGGTGGCTGAGTTTATAAATTCTATTTATTAGTGAATTATTTACCATGAGTAACCAGTAAAATGTTATTTTGCTTTCCTTTCCCAATTTTTCCTTTCAGGTTTTCATGTAAAGGAGTCCGAGGATAATGAGGCAGTGGTTTCCACAGTGATAGACCTCCACAGACTGATAACAACCAAACACCTCCCAGCTGTGCAGAGCTGGGTGCAGGTTAGTACAACACACATAGAGTTTAGATTTGTAAACATGTAAAAAATGACCATGTCAAAGCCTGTACTGGAATATCAGAGGACTGCATATTCCGCAGATAAATATACAAACCATCTGCAAAGTACAACCTTTTTGTCTCCATCTGATTGAATGTCTTACTTGCTGTTGAGAAAAGTCTGTGTCTGTCTAGGTGTTCACTAAGGCTGGTGCGGGGGAACAGCTTTTAAGGAGAGCACTGGATCTGAAGAGATCTTTAGAAGCAGCACTGCAAAAACACAAAGAGCTCCACATCGACTATAAGACCAGGGTCCGCAGAGTGGTGAGTGTCATACAATATCACAGGGTTTTTCGATGCTGAGCTGATTCCTTTATATACAATCTATGGCTGATTCATAACACATGAAGTAACCTGAGTTTACCTTACTAACATATGACATGCAGGACAAGATCACGCTTGTTATTTACCCCTGTTATATTCTTTTGGGAAATGGAAAAGTGTGTTAAGTCCTAAGAGGGAAGGAGACTTTAGTCCGAGTTTAGATGAACAATGTTGACACTGGAGTTACTTTAAAACAAGTTTATTAACATGAAGACACAGTGCTGACTGTTTTAAACAGTTACCAACTTTTACAGAAGTTTTGGCCCTTCCACTTAAAAGAGAAAACCCATATGTTTTCTTGTTAAAAAACAGAGATGCTTATTTACATTGTTAATCATTATTTTAAAGAATAGAACAAATGAAAACAGTGTGGACAAAAATAACAGCACCCTTTTGAAGACATTCTCTCAGAGTCTTGTGGGTTGTCGACATGCAGTTTACCACTGCAGTCCACTCCAGTCAGGCTTTTTTACTTCTCTTTTAAAAATGAGCTCCTTCTGTGTTCTTCCATGACCCCCTCTTACATTCAGTAATTGGGGTATGGACATTGTGATTGGACATTGTTCTGTTTTGATCTTGGAGGTTTGCTTGTTTGTTGGTTTAGTTTTTCCACCATGAACCTCCCCTCTGTTCCATTTTCCTCTTGTGGTCACATCCAAGGTGGTTGGCTACAGTCTTGTGGACCTTAAACTTCATATAACACTGTGGTAACAGCAACATCCAGCTGATTGAGATGCTCTTGTAGCCTTTACCTTCCTTATCTTGTATAAGACAGTTCTCTTCTCTCTCTTGTCCATGTACAGTTTTATGTACACATTGATACCAAACAGCACTGTGAGGGCTTTTCTCCATTAAAGACTCTTTTGATGCTAATTACCGCCTCCATCAGCATGTTTGTTTGTTTGGTAGCAAGATTACGCAAACAAAACTGACTGACAAAAACGACTGAAACAATTTCCATGAATGTTGTAGTGTTGGGCGTGACCCAAGGTCGCGATTTATAGGGCTTTAGCCTTGATGGAATTATGCGCTCTCCACTTGCCCTTCTAGTTGAAGACAATAGTATCACTACAATGTACCATCCACTTATTTAACATCATTTCTGAGAGCTACCAACCCTCAAAAATGCCATTTTAGAAGATAGTTGTAGAACAAGTCACAATTCAGCCCTTCTTCTCTTCATAACTTTGTTTTTCTGTAGCAAACCAAAGGCAGGTGGGTATGTGTGAGAGAAGAGCTTTTGATTTCAACATTTGTCAGGCAGAGCATTGTTTCAATGAGGTGTAAGGGTTCCAACACCTTCAGCCACATCTGTATATCAAATATACGCCTGAGGGTGAAATCAGAATCCTTATAAATTTGTATTAGACAGTCGATATTAGTAGTCATAATGGAGGGAAATCACTCATGGCTAATGCTTGTGTGTATGTTTACACATACTGTGCCCTGTGTGCCGGGCAATATTTAACTCACTGTCAGTATGGAGTATGGCCAGCAGATGGTAGCATTCTACCAGAAATAAAGAGGTGGGACAATAACATGACCACATACTCATGGTAGAGATACATATTTGTACTTTGATAGACCAGCTTCAGAAGAGTAGTGATAACTTGGCTCTTCTTCACTGGATATCATCACCCTGCATTAACAAGCACTAGAGCAGTTTGTTTTCTAGTCATAACAGTTGACCTCTAATCCTCTTCTAAATTAATATGTGATTATACATAATATCAACATGTTTGTGTCTGTAAGTCATAGCACACATTAGAATAAGGTAAATTCATATTTTTTTGTATCCTAAAAGTTAAAATATATATTTATCAAGTGCACCCACAAAACAAGGTGTCTGTTACCAACACCAGCAAAAGTGTTTATGATTTTTCTTTTTGTCTTTCTAAAAATTGCACAACTTAAAAACAAAAGTTATTAGCCTCAGGCTGTCTCATGGAAAAGAGAGTGGCCATACTAAGTCAAATGATAAGCCGATGCTTTGAGGTAAAAAAATCATAGGCAAATGTTTGCCGGCAGAATTGCATGTCTTCTTCTTGGGCTTGTTATTTACCCTCTCGAAATGATCTCACACTTTGAATTTCCGGCTCGACGTGTGTCATTACTTTCTAATACCAGCAGGGCTCAGCTGTGTTATGTCTGTCTTTGACTTCCTGAAGGACTGCGATTCCTATTGTGCGGTCAGATATTATAGGGCATTCCTACAAACCTTGAGGATTGCATTGAGTGGGGGTTAAGGCGGGTCGTCCACTAATCGGAGGGTCGGTGGTTGAATTTCATTGGGAAAGACACAGAAATCCTGACTGCTCCTGACAGCTGTGTAGGCAGCGTGTGAATGAGATGCAAATTTGTCCATAGATACAGCAAAGAGCTCGTACAAAACTGGTAAAATCAGTTCAAGGAGGCCTGCCCTTTGTTCCAGGAATTCACTTTCTTTGACCATACCCATCAGATGTGGAATTTATGATGGTCTGGTGGTCTTTCTGAAAAAAAAAAAAGATCCAATGGTTGGATATTTGGTTTGAACTGCCAAATTTATTGATTGACTCCAATGACAAAATATTAAGTCAGGTACAGCGATACTAATATGCTAACAGGATGCAACTGACCACTATTTGGAGTGCCACAGCAAAGGGAAAGAATTTTGTTAGAGATTTCAGTTTTTGATTCTAAGAAAACAATATCAATTAAATAAATAAAGCCCAAATTGTGATTGGTGGGCAAAAATTCAAGAAGAGTAAATAAATTCTTGTTTTATCTTTCCACTAAAATAAGCTAAATACATAATGCCAGATATGTAAATGACCAATTGCTGTTACGAGTTCAGTTAAACCCTTTTATTGTGTACTTTCATGTCAGACTCATTGAATCACTCCAATATTGTTATGTGATAGCTTGCATTGCTCTGTCTGAAATGTGTCATCTCTCTGTTTTAGGACAGGATGGAAATATTTACAGTAAAAACATTTGGAACAGGTGAGATAGCAAGGCACAGCTATAATGCATAATGTATCAGAGACAGAGGGAGAAGAAATTGGGGAGCATTGGGGAAGATGTACCCATTCATTCACTTTACTACCACTAATGTGCTCCATATCTTGACAGCTGATATGTCTATCTGGGTGTTTCTTTATCTGGGATAGAATCATAATTTTCCTGTTGTCGAGATTAGGAACCAGATCAGTGATGTCTTGAATAAATGTTGTGTCATGAGTGTGTTCAGTCAAACGTATTACTTATTTGAGAGGTTAATTGGTGTTGAAATGTTTCAAAGTGTTTATTAGAAAGCATGCTGGTATTGCTACATACCTGTTGTGCTGGTGCTGAAAAAAAAGAGAGAAATCGTATGCAGGCTGCAGTTTCAGGTTTTAAAGGACCAATGAATGCAAACTGCTTTATGAGTTTAAAAAAAGACATAAAGTTGTAGCGTGTAAATCCATCTTTTGCTGAACAGAGCGGCAGAGTGACAGTGACAGAGCACCGGGCGTCTCACTCTGCCTGGTTATCACTGTCAGGGCCCAGTCTGCTGCACCAGCAGGCCCAGCACTGTGATAACCACACAACTTACAGCCCCTTTATCATAATTAGCTTTTCCTTTTTAGCCTTAAAAGGCCTTCCATTACTGGGTCCTTTTCTATCGGGCTGCTGACACACCACACGATTGGGTTCTCTCTCAACAGGCCTCTGAATACAGTCTCCCATAACAGTAAGCTGAAGAGAGAGGAGTGTTATGTAGGCTTATGTAGATAGAGTGGCTTGTTTATTGAATGACAGAATAAGACATAGGGTAGAGTGAAAAAGCCTCTACGTGAAGTTGGAAGACAATTGTACCAAAAATGAACTAAGCTGTTTTTTAAAGGGTTGAGTTCTTGGATTTATAACATTCTTCGCCTTCTGTAAACTTTCAATCTGTGAACGAGAGGGGGCGAATAATACAAATCTGCAGCGTGGCTTTGCATGGAGTTCAACGAAGGCGAACTTTGACCTGTGACATTTGCCTTTATTTGTGAATGTGTATGTGCATAAGAGTTTCTGTTTTTCTCCAAAAAGCAAATTTTGGACTTTGGTATGTCCCACAATTTGTAGAGCTTGACAAATTGTTTGTTGGTTTCTGATGCCCTCTGCAGGTGGCATATTGCTAAAGTTGTGGGTAAACTATGAGCTTTTTGTTATAGAACCAGGATTGGCCTAACAGACTATACCCTTTTAAGCTTGGTTCTGGATCAGAATAAAATTATAAATAAATACATACAAGATTTACCCACCAAAATAAAGCAAAACATGATTGAAACATTATTGTTTTCAGGCTCTAAGACCTTAACCCGTGTAAAGCAGTTGTGCATACTCAAAAGTTATTCCACATAGGGCTAGACAGAGCATGGTTGCCACCTCGGGCAAAGCAAATCTAATTCATCTGCTCTGGCTGTTAATGAACCCTAACTGAACTGAATATTGGCCTGATATCTGCAGACAGGTGCTGGATAACATTACCCACCTGATGGGTAGGAACAAATTGAGCAAAAGACTTTTGAGTGGCTTCAACTCATCTAACCAGAAAAAACAGCACACTGACAAAAACAGTGTATTATCTGGTTACATGCAGCTGAGTAATGCATGCCATGATCCATCTTTTTATCATGTTAAATATGAATGCTCTTCTTTGACCTTGGAATCACTCACTAACCTTCTCTGAGCTTTTCGCCAAATCTCATGGTTTTTATCAGTGGTTGAAATTGTCTCACTTAGGCCTAGTTGATCTCAGCTGACAATGACAGATGTCTGCCAATGAAGGCAGTGAAATGTGGTTGAAAATCTGAACAAACAATAATTTGAAGTGGGAGTTTTATTGTTGAAATTAATAAAATAACAATGTTACCATACAAATCAGTGGTATTTTTGAAGTAATATTTTATGTTGTGTATTGCAATTGATTTAATGTTATGTGATGAGTTTAACTACAACAAAGGGGGAATTTAGCTGTGATTAAACATCACATTTAAGGGATGTATGTTAAGGCAGTTTATGCAATACCTCTCACCTTTCATGTGAACAAGTTTGAGAGGAAGCGCTCTGAGAAGAGACTCGTAAATGCATCCGTTGAGTGCTGCTAAGTGAAAACATGGGTTTAGAAAAGGATAAGACATGCAGACTTATTTGAACATATCTGTTTTTAAGAGTGTATTCAGTCACTCTGGGCTCCATTCAAACAGGCCCAGGCCTTGTTTACTGCTGATAACCCATCTTATCACAGTACAATGGATGTGACCGCTGGTTTCTCACTGGAGATAAAGAAAGAAAGCCTATCCCTCTATTTCTTTCCTCCAAAGTTCCCTCCTTCTCATTTGTACACTCATTCTCTGAATGACTCTTCTTCCCACTCCTTTGTACACCATATGTCTTTCTCTGACTTACTTTGCTTATATTTCTGTTTCATTTGCATCATACATTATGTTAATAGAAAATATTGGTGTTTTATAAATTACACAACAGTAAATTGATTGATCTATACTTAAATCAGTACAGGAGGTGAATAAAACACAATAGAAATGGGGGATGTTAAAGAATTCATGACAATAGGCATGGCAATGCCGCTTACAAATATAAGCATACCTATTGAAGCTTATAGCTGGGCTGCATCCTGAAAAGAGTTCACATTGTGGATTCTATGGTTCAGCTGGGGGACTTCAAAGCTTATGTTGGCAATGATTGTGAAACCTGTTGGAGCCTGTTTGGGAGAAACAACCTGCCTGATTGTGACCTGAGTGATGCATTGGTCATAACAAACACCATGTTCAAGTATAAGATGATTCATAAGATTACTTGGTACCAGATCACCTTAGACCACGAGTCATATCATCAGATCTGCGGACATGTTTTGGACACTTGTGTGAACAAAGAAGCAGAGCTGTCAATTGATCACCACCTGGTGGTGAGTTGGATCAAATGGTGGGGAAGGCTTCCGTAAAGACCTGGTAAACTCAAATGAGTTGTGATGGTGAACAGGGAACATTTGGTGGACATCCCTTTCTGTAATGTCTTTAACTCCCACCACTGGAAGAATTTATTGTGCATCCTAGCCAGTGGGAGCTGTGGTTTAAAGTTGGTGCCTGTCAACGAAGCAAAAATGGAGAAGGACTTTTGGTTGGCCTTAAAGAAGTCTTGGCAACCCATTTAATGACTTGGGAAGTGAAAGCAGGGCTTGGTCCAGACTTTGTATTGTCAGGAAGGGGAACTGCTGACCAGGACTGAGGACATCATTGGGCAGTGGAAAGAGAACTTTGTAGAGCTCCTGAACCTGCCCCATACATCTTCTATGGATGATGTAGATTCTGAAATCTCGGGAGGAGTCACATATTGAAAAGCCCATATCCCTGGCTTAGGTCATCGAAGTAGTTAAGAATCTCCCCAGCAGCATGGCACCAGGTGTAGATGAGAGTTGCCTGAGATACTGAAGGCTCCGGATGTTGTTGGGCTGTCTAGGCTGACACGCTTCCTCAATGTTGCATGGAGGTTGGGAACTGTACCTGGGGATTGGCAGACTGGGGTGTCTCCCGAGGAAAGAAGGCTCTTGCCAATTGTTGAACCTTGGATACAGAAGGAGTAATTCTGATTCTATCCTTTCTGCCGAACTTTGGACCAGCTTTTTTACCCTCTCTGGGGGACCCTATTGTGGTTACAATGGGAGTATGGGGCCTTTGCTTAAGCTCATCCAGCCTTGTATAACCAAAGTGAGAGCTGTCACCATATCTTCAGCACAAAGCCAAACACATTCATAGTGGACTCCACCAGTGTTACCCTTTTTCACCAATTCTGTTTGTGATTTTCATGGACAGAATCATAAGGCGCAACCTTTTGAGTAGAGGGTTCATTTGGGATCAATGTGACCCTTTGGCTCCATCAGATCATGCAGTGTGCACAAGGGATTTGTGCAGCAGTGAAGTGGTCTGGATGAGAATCAGCACCTGCTGGAAAATGGTGGCTTGCTCTCTCCCGGTTGGGGTTAAGTTGCTGCCCCAAGTGAAGGAGTTTAAAGGGATAGTTCACCCAAAAATTTAAATGAACTATATCTACTCACCACTACGCCGATGAAGGGGTGGGTAAAGTGTTTGAGTGCACATAACTGTTATGGAGTTTCAGGGGTAAACAGCGTTGCAGCCAGGTCCAATTGAAGTAAATGGCAACCACTTCTTCAAATGTAAAAAAACAACAGAAAAAAACGTAAAATGCCTCCATACTGCTCCTGAGGTGTCCTGTAGGGTTGGGGCTCTCTCATCTGTGCTCCCCTTTGCAGCTATAGTGATTCCTCACTAATCTTGTCTTGCGAGTATCACGAGAACTTGCGATAGCTGCAGTTACGCTGATCACGTCCCGTGCCCCTTGGGCGCGAGCTTAGAGGCAAGAACTTGTGTGGTGTATGTGTGCGACCATGAACGCGGCTCTGGGCTAGGAGAACGGCTGACATTTAGGCTAAAAACATGGTGTAAATTACGTGTTGAATTTGAATGTCAGGGCTTACAGATACTTGGATGACACCACAGGAGCAGTATGGAGGCATTCTATGTTTTTTTTCCTACGTTTTAAGAAGTGCTTCCTATTTACTTCAATTCTATTGGATTTGGCTGCAAGGCTGTTTACCCCTGAAACTCCTTTGAGTTTTGTGGACTCAAACACTTCACCCAACCCTCCATCGGCGTAATGGTGAGTAGATAGTAAGTGAATTATCTCTTTAAGTATCTTGGGGGTCTTGTTCACATATGGGCGGAAGATGAAGCGCAAGATGGACAGGCGGGTCAGTGCAGTGTGAGCCTTAATGTTGGTATTGTACAGGACTGTTGAGGTGTGGAGCTTCCTTGACACCACAACGATCTGGTACAACAAGAAGCATGGCTTTCAATTTACTAGTTGATCTACGTTGTGACTCTCACCTATGGTCATGCGCTATGGGTAGTGACCAAAAGAATAAGATTGTAAATACAACTGGGTGAAATTAGATTTCTTCTTTGGTCAGCTGGGCTTAGCCTTAGAGATAAGGTGTAAGGAGTAAAATCACTGTTCCTCAATCTCGAAGGCGGACGGTTGAGGTGGTTTGGGCATCTAATCAGGATGCCTCCTGAGCCCCTTCCATTGGAGGTTTACTGGGCATGCCCAACTGAGAGGAGACCCAGGGGTAGACCCAGAGATCCCATCCACAACCCAATCTCAGATAAGCGGCAGACATTTGATGGATTGATCAATGGGGGGGGAAAAAGTACCTTCTGGTAGGAAGCAAAGAGAGAACTGACTCCTGACAAAGAGATGAGAGCTTTTTGAAAGATGTTTTTTAGTATATTTTGTGGGACCACTCATGAGAGTAGAAAAATACAAATTCGCAAAAAAGAGTTAACAGACTGTACAGTTTCATTGTATAGCTAACATAAGTACATTAACTCTATATATAGACAGTTTGTGAAGTCTGAGTGAAATCTAATGAGTACACTAAAACACTGTGGACACAGTCTGGTACCATGAGATATCTCTGGTAGTGTGACAGGAGGTGATCCAGAAGACCTCTGGGCCGTCCTGATATCACTAATCACAGTGCCAAACTAGGCCCCCAAGGCTCCCTGAAGGGCTCCTGCACCTTTTCAGGACAGGTGTCCTAATAGAGCTTTCAGGACATCTCAGTAAAATTAAGAACAGCACTGTGTAATTTCACTATGGCAGTCGGCACAAATGTATAATAATGACCATTTTGATCACAGATTGAGACAGACTGGGAGGGGGAAGTGAACTAGACAGTTGAGAATAAGCTCAGTGACAGGGGAAGGTTTGGAAAGCTCTGGACTGGCTAATAGACCTGCCAGGCTAGGTTAGTGAAATAAAGATGTCACCTTATACATCATATAAGCTGACTGCTCCCCAGAGACAAAGGATGCGTCTCTCTCTCTCTCTCTCTCTCTCTGTGTGTGTGTGTGTGTGTGTGTGTGTGTGTGTGTGTGTGTGTGTGTGTGTGTGTGTGTGTGTGTGTGTGTGTGTGTGTGTGTGTGTGTGTGTGTGTGTGTGTGTGTGTGTGTGTGTGTGTGTGTGTGTGTGGGAAGGTTGGGGGTCGAGGCGTATAATGGGGTTGAGCAGCAGAGAGGAGGCAGTCGAACAGGGGGAGTGGAAAGCTTTTTTCTCATTAGTCTACGATCCCATGGGATCCTTTCTATGTTGTAATGAATAGGAGTGCAAGGTGGTAATAGAGATGTGGGATGTTGTGGCAAATCAAGACCTAGATAGGTCAGACTCCAATGGAAGCTTAAGGCCTAATTAGTTTGTAAATATGTTAAAATCAATGAGAGGCAGCACGTTCAGTCTCTTCAGCAGAACAGATATATTTAAAAAAAATAATTCTGTTGAAGGGACTGGATGTGTACTAGGTTTATTTAAATATTTTTTTAATAGGGCAGGGAGGTTCAGACTGCTAGCAGATTTGCTCAGTCCAGCCTGAACTGAATGCTGGTTCAAATTAATCATTTATGCTATTGAGGTTCGTGGAGTTCTAAAACATTTTTTTACTCCTAATTGTCTTAATTAGTATTAGATTTTGTTATGGCCTTCTTCAGAATGAACCACAGTATTGACAGGTCTCTGGCACACAGACAAATCCTTTCAAGTTAGTCATCCATAGCTAACCATTAATTTCCGGACTCATTGCTGGGATTCTATCAGCACTTATTTGTCTTTGACCTGCTTCACCAATACTACCCCCGTCAGTTATAGATGCAGTTGGTAAGATTTCGTAAAATGAGAAGAGGGGTAACAAAAACTTGAGAATTTGAGTTACCTTTCCACTGATGTCCTGACTGCTGTAACTGCAGCAACCAGAAAAAACAACATAGAGAATGCCTGATTCAATGATTTCAGCAACATTGCAAATGTAATAACAAAGCCCTAACCACCAGTAAAAGTTATAATGGAAAAAAAGCTTACGTTAGCCCAAATGCTTTATTACGTTTTAGAATTATCATTGCCTTTGAATCAGATATGTGGCTAACGCATGCAATGTCGTAAACCACTACAACAACACTGCTGTACAGAAACATAACTTGTGCACGAGCAGTGATTGACACTCTGTCAAACACTCCTCCTGGCTCTCATTAGTGGTTTAGAAATGGGAGCTTTGGATTCCTCCAAATTGGATTACAATCAGTAGGTGAAGCCAGAGCATCAGATTGTTTTCTAATATTAACTGCCTCACATTTTACAGTCAGGTCATTCTGACAGTTTTAACAACATTTTTTTGTACGTTTTCTTACTTTCTTAAAGGTCTTTGAACTTGTCCTTTAGGAAACCCTGCCTCTGATAAAATTGCCTAATAGCGGGTTTCAGAAACTTTTTTTAGGGTAAATAAAACATCTCTCAGTACAGTGTCAATGTCAATAGTCTGCACTCATTTATATATATATATATATATATATATATTCTTAGGAAAATGACTGTGTTTAGAAATTAATTTGTGTATGAGTTCATTAAGCTAATTGTTTCTCACTTGCTCTCTCTTGGGGAAATGTCTTGTGATAATGGTGGCATTAGACACTCAGCATCCCCAAAAAGACAATTTCCATTTCGTGTGTGTGTGTGTGTGTGTGTGTGTGTGTGTGTGTGTGTGTGTGTGTGTGTGTGTGTGTGTGTGTGTGTGTGTGTGTGTGTGTGTGTGTGTGTGTGTGTGTGTGTGTGTGTGTGTGTGTGTGTGTGAAACCAGGTGGAGAGTTATATTAACTTGTCAAGGGAGACAATGGAGACATCTCTAAAGGTTTTTTCAGCCCCTTGTGTTCTGCCCTCCTCTCCTCCTCTCTCCCATCTCCCTCTGCTTTCACGTCCTCCTCCCCTCCTCCATGTGAGTGTGTGATGGTTAACATGCCCCTCCCCTCCCTGCCATACACCTGACTTATGGCTGTGCAGTAATAATTTGCCAGACCTTGGCAGGCTGAGTGTACATTAGCATATAAATAGCAGATGCACTGAGTGCCCATCACAGTCGACTACATTTAATTTTTGGTTTATAAGATTGAATGGGTTTTTAAATGCAGTGCCATCAAACTTGCCAAGAGACAAATGAAGTCAGGGGAGCAGTTGTCCGAGGCAGAGCCCTCACATCATTTCTTTAAAGGATAAGAGTCTTATTTAAGGGAGGGGAGAGAGGGGGAGATGCCTTAGAAGCTGAATAAGCAAGACACCTGTGGGAATGTACTTCAGTTTTTAATCCTGTTCTGACATTTTATAACTCTGTAGTGTATCTTTATGCTGAGCATACATTAAATTACCAAAAGTAAGTGGACACCCAAACATTACAAAAATATAAAGTCTTCAACGTACTACTCTTCCTGTTTCAGTTTTTCCACCAGATGTTTAACCTGGCTTCAGTGAACTACTCCCAGTTCAGCCATAAGAGCACCAGTGCACCAGGTCGAACACTGATGATGAGGCCGGGCTCAGGTGTCGGGTGGTGTTGAGGTCAGGGCTCTGGAGGCCAGCCAAGTTTATCCAAAACAATTTCTTTACAGGTCTGGCTTTGTGCACAGGGGCAATGGGTCTAATGTCGAAATAATTGTTGAGTGCTGGAGATTCCTTTTCAGTGGAACTATGAGAGCCTAACCTTGTAAAACAGAGTTTTTCATTTAGTGGGATTCATTTTTTATTTTGGTCATTTATAGGGTGATAGTAATATAATTTTAATGTTATTGATTCCAATGCCAGAGTTTCTGTGTGCAATACGAGGGATTATATTTATGATTTCTCATTTTTAGGAATATAAAATTGTTCCTTACTTTTAACTAAACATGTTAGACCTTCTTTGGAACCTATGTTTCCTTTAAATTCAACACAAAGGCAACCCGGTTGTTTTATTGAATATAAAATGTGTAAAGTCATGTCATAGGCTACATTTTAAACACACCTCTCAGATCTAAAAATGTGGACCAAGAATACGAAGATTTTCCTTGGCATGACACATCTATTTGCTTTTTTTATTTATGCATGAATCTACACCACTTACAATGCTTAATCATAATACATATTTTAAAGAATAAATGTCATAATATAC
Organism: Hippoglossus hippoglossus; assembly: GCF_009819705.1. NCBI lineage: Eukaryota > Metazoa > Chordata > Actinopteri > Pleuronectiformes > Pleuronectidae > Hippoglossus > Hippoglossus hippoglossus. Next base: position 966,885 of record NC_047160.1, read on the forward strand.
TGCTGCAAAGGAACAGTAGCAGGTGCTTCATCTAGGTGCACACATCCACTTAAATAACCATTGTGTTGACAAGACTTCTGATATATACATCTAATGTTAGCTAATATAGCCAGCTATTATTCAAGTTATTTATTAACTTACAATAACCCTTTAATACTCGTAATAATTGATTTCCATCAGTTAGATATTTTACACTTCATGCAACACCAACTGAAACGCGAAAATCCGTCTTGGCATTTTAATAATCCATATTGGGGATAAAATACAAATTACGATTATTTGAAACATATTATATATAAATATTATTTTTAAAAAAAAGGTCCTTCATGGTGATATGTCACTTAAATTCTTCAAAATGCTCACATGAAGAGTCAGTTGGTGAATCAACAGAAAATTAATAAACAACAAATTTGTTAATTTATTTATCATATAGAGTATATTGTTATTCTAGTAGTTTAATATTGTTAGCTGAATTGGATAAAACAGGCTTTATCATCTTGGGTTATAGAAAAGCTGTAGTGGGCTTTCTCCCCCCCAAATTTATAGACCTAAGGATTAATCGCTTCAGAAATGTAATTGAAAATGTTGCAGCTTCATAAATACGATCCTGATCAGCTGTTCAGTTGTGATTAGTTGTACATGGTTGTTGCTGCAACATCCATTCAAACTTTATTATTGCCCAGGTAACATATGGTCCCATCTTAAGCACACACTTCCAACGAAGCTCTATTTTATTTGGGTGTTACTTATTTTTCTTTCTTCCCTATTTTCCCTTCAGGAGCCTCTTATTTTTTATCTTTGAGTAAACATTGCCATTATAGTAACACATAACCCTGCTTTACTTAAACAACTTTACTTAATTCATTCTGCTCTGTGCAGGAACAGTTTTTTTTTATCTATCTGTGTTGGTATTTAATGTTGAAGTTACCAATATTTGTTTTGTCTCTTTCCTATTACAGTGACACATGGTCCTGCTTTTCTGAAACCATGACTTCTAATTTGTCTGGTAAATCTTGAGGTTTAGTTAAAGATGCAGTTTTTATGTCGTCCGGGGAACTCTGCGGCACTGTGTGATTATCTCCCAGTGTGTGTCCCGGAGAATAAACCAAAGCTCTGTTAAAATGCAAAGCAGCCCCCCCATGCAGCCATGTGGGGGAATAGAGGCCATATTTTAGCCATGCTCCCCGTCAGCAAAATGTTTCTGGAGGAAAGCTAATTCTACGCTGAGACTTACGGCTCTGCCAGGCCGGCCGACAGCAGTTGATGCTATCAGGATTAAATTAAGGTGAATTAGAGACAAAGCTGCAGAAAGAGGGGAAGAAAGGATGATGTTGGGGCAGGATTTTCCTCCAGCTGGGTGATCACTTCTTAGTCTTAGGTCATTGATCAGAGCAGAATAAACCAGCCAGGATTAAAGCAGACAAGCACAAAACCTATAGAGACTATATCTGCGTGTGTGTGTGTGTGTGTGTGTGTGTGTGTGTGTGCTGTGTGCTGTGTGTGTATGTGTGCTGTGTGTGTATGTGTGCTGTGTGTGTGTATGTGTGCTGTGTGGGAATCTATTGTACTGTGAGGATGAATAGTGTAGCAGTGGAGTGGAGTAATGAAGAAAGTTTGGTTTGGTGTTTAAAGTGTTACTCTTCTGTTTAAGAGCATTCTCTCAGGTTTTCTCTTAAGAAACAAACAAGATGCAGTCTCAGTATTTCACAGCTCTAATTCACAATGTGCAGTATCTTTTCTGTGATTCAAAGGATCATTTGTAGTAATAACAGCTCTGTTTTATCTGAGTCAGGGGGATTTTACTCCTAATTTTACTGCAGCTCTACATTTCACACAGTTACAAGTCACTTAATTGTGGGAATTTGTTGTTTCATTTTATGACGAGTTCAGTTTATTCTGGTTATTAATTTTATTCCCTGAAATTAGTGCATGTATACATGAAGACATGGGATTTTTGCATGACAAAACAGTACCAGCACAAGGTCCATAAGGAGCTTTTGTAAGGTTTTAATTGCACCAGAACATCAAGTTTCCCCAGCTAAAACAAGATGTTTAGGTGACTCATTTGATTTGATGTCAACATAAAGATATCAGTTATCGCAGTTATCAATATTGTAGGATTTGATGCAAAGATTATATATAATTATTATATTATTTATATATAAAATAAATACTATCCCTTATATCTACACTGGGATTGTCAGCAGCAGATGTATCAGCTAAGTAGAGACTCTAGAGTTGTGCACCTTAGCGTCATACTGTTTTGGCCTTGTACAGGCCGAACTTGAGGGTACGCTGGTCCTACAATGGTAGTGACAAAATGTGATGGGACTGTAAGCTGCTGGCCCACGTCCACCAACATTTCCCAGTCTTGGGCTTGCTCAAACTGACCACTCCTGGTCAGTGGAGAAGGCCTTCTCTATCCCTGGGCGAGGGAAGGACGTCATTGGTTGCTCTAAGCAGGAAGCTGATCCGGCTTGCTTCCATTCCCCGCAGGTCCTTCCTGCTGATCTTTCTTTTCTCTTTGCTCTCCCATTTCATCCACTGCCCCTGTCTGGCTTGAGTGACAGCCTTTGCACATCTTTCTGCCTTTTCTTGATGCCGGATTTCCAGGACTACCAATTTTTGCCGCTCTGAAGGAGTTGCCTTGTTCCACAGGGGTCTACTCTGACCTAGGCCCAAACCTCCTCTTCCCTGATGAACGTTGTCAGGGATAGTCCAACAGCCCGTATAGATTTGTCTCAGGACTCTGAGAGGGTCATCTCCAGCCTTGTCTTGGTGCATTTAAACTCGATGATGCTTAGGCATCTTGGTTCTCCTCACTACTTTCTCACATAGGAGTTGATCATGATTATCTCCATGTTCTCAACTCTTGCAAGGGGAACAACAACTACTGTAAGTGGCCACATCAGTCTGGGTAACAGGCCAAACTCTAGGCATCGTGCTTTAGCTTGCCAGGTAGCATGGACTTATCGATGTTCTTGTCTGATTTCTGCAGACTGTTGTTTGCAGCAGGGACAGACTAAATAAATTAGAGACTAAAACTGTTCACTCTACTGCCGCAGTCTCACATCTCGTACCAGAGATAATATCTCTTCAACACACACACAAACATAGCTCAGATCTGTAGAGTCTTTTCAGTCATCACAGTCCTGAAAACCGCTAGCAGGTCTACATAGACTGTAGTTGTTTTCTACATTGCTTTTTGGACACGTTGTAAAAACTTGATTTTCACAAAGTAGATATTTTAGACATCATGCAGCTCAGACTGACCCACTTACATCAAGTAACCAGCAAGATGAACTGGAAACCCAAAGGCCATGACCCATGTTGCCTCACAGACATGAGAAACATGATTTAGGGCAGGGGTCACTAACAGGCGGACCGCGGTCCGAGTCCGGACCCAGAAGCCGTCCCGTACGGACCCGGACCTACAGCCAAAACAGAAGGTTATGATTTAAAACCTGACAGGGCGCTTCTATTTGTAACCGGCGCAGCTTTTGTAGTCTTTATGGTAGTGGTTTAGCGGATGAGGAAACGCACAGACCAATTGCATGCGAGTTAAGCCATCCCACGTGATACTACTCAGCCAATCAAGTCTGTGCATTCCAGATGGTAAACATTGCGACTCTACAGTGCGGACAGATGAGAGAGTCAGAGGCAAGTTACACACGAAAAGACGGTAGAAAGAAAAAGAAAGATAGAGATACAGGTAGAGAAAACAAAGGGAGAGATAAAGAGGAGTGAGACGGAGAAAGTTGAGAAACAGAGGAGTGAGACGGAGAAAGGGAGAGAAACAGAGGAGTGAGACGGAGAAAGTTGAGAAACAGAGGAGTGAGACGGAGAAAGGGAGAGAAACAGAGGAGTGAGACGGAGAAAGTTGAGAAACAGAGGTGAGACGGAGAAAGGGAGAGAAACAGGAGTGAGACGGAGAAAGTTGAGAAACAGGGGTGAGACGGAGAAAGTTGAGAAACAGGAGTGAGACGGAGAAAGGGAGAGAAACAGGAATGAGACGGAGAAAGTTGAGAAACAGGGGTGAGACGGAGAAAGGGAGAGAAACAGGAGTGAGACGGAGAAAGGGAGAGAAACAGACGAACAAAGTGGGGGAGTGGGATATAAGAGGGGAAGAAAGTGATTCTATAACTGTTCAATTGTTAAGATGTGTTGAGATTTATTATCTGTAAAATTGGTTGAGACTTTTGAGTCAAGATGTGAAACAGAAAAAGGGAAATTCAAGCTTTTGCTCCCTTTATTTTATTTTTCTGAAGTTAAGCCCTTTATTTGAACATGCACAATTTTCACATTTTATTTATTTTCTCTTATTTTGAAATGCAGCCCTACTTTTATTTAGTTAATGAGAGAACATTATACATATCTGCAATCATACATATATGTTCAGTTCTATGTTACGTGACAATAAATATTGTCCAAACGTTTTTGAATCGTACTGAATTCATTTGATTTGACAGTCAGGTATTTAGTACATGCAGATGTTGATACAACTACTAGGCTAATTAAATATATATCACACTAAATAGTTAGACATTATGATCTTCCGGACCTTTGCTTCAAGAAATTTTCTCTAACTGGACCTCTTTAAATATTAGTTTAATACCCCTGATTTAGGGTAGTCAATCAAAATTCAAGGAAGTGCAGATAAAGAAAATTTCCTCCAGCAAAGGTCCAGAATGTCATAATGTTTAACTGGCGTTATGATTCAGTTGAATATACTGTATATTTAAATAGTAGATGTTTCAACATCTGTGTGTAGCCAGCAACCGACTGTCGTATACGTTATAATGCAGTAATATTTCAACAATGTTTATTTCAGTATTGAACTCGATGGATTATAAATAAGTACTCTATTAAAAAGTAAATGCTCTTTTCTCATGTCAAGGGAAAAATAAGAATACAAAAAAAGAAAACTTTTCTAAAAATGTGCACCTTAACAAAGTGCCAAAAAGAACAAAACATATAAACTAAATTTCCCTTTTTCTTCTTTATGTTAACTAATTTTCACAGTCTCGACCAATGTTTTGGAAGCTTTTCTGGTGAGCTCTTGCTCGTCCTGCCAGGATTTTAAATATGAGATACGAGATATTTTTTGTTTTGGAACTGCCTGTCGGTAGAATGAATAGTCTTGATTAAAAACTCAGTTTTCTCCTGTCTCCTTTTCTCTTTTTAGAGAATCCCATGTGAAGTCACTTTTCTTATTTTTTTTCTGGCTCCCTTCTCACTGTCTTTTTATCCTTTCTCTCATCTGTCTGCGTCTGTCCACTGACTACGGACAAAATGCTCAATTCACAGATTTGATTTCTGTGTGGTATCACGAGAAGATTTACAAGGCATGCAATTGGTCTTTAAGTTTTCTGGGCTATTAAACCAGTGCTGCAAGGGCTAGAAAAACTGCAATAGTTAATAGAAGTTTAGAATTAGAAACAAAATCTATATTATCTTTATGTATATATAATCAGTGTGAGAGGTAGAGAGGTAAAATACTCTCAAGACAATAGGAACTTTTTCATTTCAAGGTACCAAATTTTATGAATGAGGCCTAATTTCTCTCCCTTTTACCACCCACCTTGTTTCTGTCACTGTGCATGCATCAATTGCAACTAATTAGGCAATGATTGTTTGGTTGCTGGTTGATTTGTAATATGAAGTGTTTTAATTGGTCTCTGTTTGCTGGATCGAGAAGTGTGTACTGACTTGCCGCCATGGTTAACTGACTGTCCTGTGGTTCAGTTGTCTGTGTGGATATGTTTCAATCATCATCTAAGGACTCATCATTCGTAAACCAATTCTACATTTTAATAGGCTTTATCAACAGTAACAGTGCAGTCTTCTATCTTATATACACACACACACACACACACACACACACACACACACACACACACACACACACACACACACACACACACACACACACACACACACACACACACACACTCTCTCTCACAAAGGTATTACACATTAATGAAAAAGAGGCCTTTGGGAATAAGAGGTTAGTTTAACGTTAGGTTTGACTGCTCCTCATAAAGCTAATCACTGTGATTATTATGCTGCTAGAATGGTGTGTGTGCATGTGCACGTGCGTGTCTGAGTACGAGTGGTAGCTGCTTCGGCTTTAACAGCTGAGGACATGGAAATGACCCCTGTGTGTGTGTGTGTGTGTGTGTGTGTGTGTGTGTGTGTGTGTGTGTGTGTGTGTGTGTGTGTGTGTGTGTGTGTGTGTGTGTGTGTGTGTGTGTGTGTGTGTGTGTGTGTGTGTGTGTGTGTGTGTGTGTGTATGAGTGTTGTGTTCTGCATTGTAGCTCAGCCAATGCCTAACAACCTCACTAGGAAATTAAAAACCGTAAATTCTGCTTAGCATTGATGGGAGCTCATCACACACACACACACACACACACACACACACACACACACACACACACACACACACACACACACACACACACACACACACACACACACACAATCATTGTCATCCCATTCTCCCCAGAGCCAAAGAGATCACACAACCAAGGGGAGTACAGGAAAGAGAAAAGAAAGAAAAGCAAAGCTGTATGAACAAATTAGATCTTGTGCGTACAAGGATCATGCACAGTTTAAGAGGAAACTACCACTGTAACCAAGCAATGGCTGGCAACTGTCAGCAGCCCAGCAAGAGAGACACTACATGAAAAAAAAGACAACAGTCTATTCTTCAATTTCACATGCCAATATACGTTCCTGCGATCCAGCCTTATACAATGTTTTCCCCTCATCCTGTTACTGTTTGAGTACACCTTATGGGTGCCCTAGTGTACTGCATGTTGCCATAATTGTCAGTGTGAAATGCACTTTTGCACTTAATAAGGAAGTGTAATTTTGGAGGCTATTATTGAGGTACTTGATTTTGAGACAGCAGTGATGGAGGTGTTAGAGCTGCTTTGACTTTCAAAAAACACACTTTTTTTTTCAATTAAGAATTGTTCATTAAAGCTATAAAGTGTTACAGTGTCATATCTAGAAGTGGCATCCAACTAAGACGACTCCAAATACACAAACTAAAATGATCAGTGAGGTAATGAAGAAGCTTACACTACCAGCTAAAGGCTTAAAGGAATCTTTAGAGCTGGTTAACATCTCTGCCCATGAGTTAACCACTCAAACATCATGAAGTGTCCATCTCAGCACACCACTCTTTGGATTTGTTATAATTAGCTCCTAATAATCTGTCTATCAGACTGCCAAGCTGCTTTTTCCTCTTGAGTTAATATCTTTGACAGTCCTGCTCCCATGCTAGCTCGTAGGTGAAGGTGGCAAACATTTTCTGCCCCACAAATGCAATGACAGCAGGTGAGAGAGGCAGTGAAATATTTTAACCATTTTATTACACTAAGTGGGCGAGTGTTGTCCTGCAGTCTTGGCTACAATATAACCTGAAGCTAATCAGTCTGCAACAACACACTAGTTGAGTTGGAAGGTTAATTCTAAACCTTGTAACTAGTAGTTTGATAAACTGTTGACTAGGTCTTCTAATGACATTGAAATATGGTTGAAGGTCCCAGGACAAACAAATCTGTAGACCTTATATGTCAATATACCAACGTCATTGCACTCAAAACAATATTGTGCACGTCAAATAATAGTCTTATTTTTTATATTTAAAAAGAAATAAATATTTTTCTAGTTTTGATATTAACAAAAGCTAAACCTTCCTCAGATGAAGGCCTCTTCAGACGGACAGGATGAGGAGGATGACGATGATGACGATGATGACTTTGATGAGGTTCCAGAGAAAGAGGGATATGAGCCACACATTCCAGAGCATCTAAGAAGCGAGTATGGTGAGTCCAACTACACAAACATTTGTGTGTTACCTCAATCCTACAAACATATGCATAAGTGGTGCAAGTCAATGTACAAAAAGGCCTGGAGCAACCCTAATCTTTCAAATTTCAAACATAGAAACACACACACACACACACATGGTTACAACCAGCTTAGAAATATGGAATAGAACAATTTCCTCAAATTTCCTCAAATTAGTTCATTTTGAGACAAAACAAATTCCCTAGAAACCACAAGGAATTGGCCAGCTAGACTGATGGTTGGCATTTTATCCAAGTCGGGTCTGGTTAATCTCTCATACGATGGAGTTTAATTTGTCATAAATTCATCATATTCATCATCTGCACATGGGTTGCACTTCAATATTTCTAAAAGCACAACATTGATTGCTGTTTCTAGCGATACACACATTAGTAACAGAAGAAAGAACAGCTTAACATATATCTTCACTGATGAAGTCAGTGTCCTGAAGTTCTTCACATTTTTGTGAGTGATTACACTGTGCACGATACAATATAACACTGGGAAATCAAAGAAATGAAAATGGAATTTAACTACAATAACCAACATATGCTACTAATAAAGTGATCAGTGAGAGAATGTTGTTTCTAGTTTAAGATCATTTTGAATGATTTTTTTTACATGTCATGGTTGGAAAGAAAGATAAAATATCTTGATTCAAGCATTACTTGGCATTAGTTGGTAATTCCTTTGGTCACCACCACAAGTTGTGAAACAACCTCGACATATCGCCACCTTCTCAGTTGCTGGTGAAGTTATTAGCAATTGGTAGATTTTTTCCGAATCCAGCTGATACAGAGTAAAATTAACATTCAGCTGTGTGGGGGAGTGATGTTTGTGTTCACCTCATTACACTTAAGTACAGTATTCCCTCTCATTTAGCTCTGTGTTGGGTCTCCACCTCTTCCTCAGGGAAATATCTGACTCTGCAGCAGCAATGATCCACTTTGTTCATCAGCTGCTCCCCGACTGTGTCTGTCTGCTGTTTTCTGCTCAGCAGATAGTGGACAATGGCTCTTTGGAGCGATGTAAAGAACCATGAGAATTAACCAGAACAGGAACGTTTTGCCCTTGATACAATGAGCTGAAACTCAGTATGAACTAGTTATGCTGACGGGTTCTACAGATTAAGTTGATAATTCACGTTTTTATGAAAATATACGCAAATTTTACTTCTGACTTTAAAATCTAACTTTAGCAATTCAATATATGAGGTCCAGCTTAACTCAAATCCCTAGTAAAATAATGGTCTCCCAATGTTTTCATTATCAATCAATCAATCAATCAGATTTTATTTGTATAGCCCATATTCACAAAATAAAAAGGTTGCCTCAGTGTGACATCCTCTACCCTTTACCCTTGACGGGTGAGGAAAAAACATTATGATGTGGGCTATGTGATATAACCAAAAATTATATCAAGATAAATATTTTTATTATAAGTCGATATAAGTGATTATCTCGATAAATGTTTTATCAGTATTTTATATTTTAAATATTTTTTACTCTTGAGTAAAGATTGTAGTTTTAAACTATTCTTTTTTTAGCAGAAAATGACAAACACTTGATAAAATGTTTTTAAAATTTGAGATAGATCAAATATGCGTTATACCTCCTTACTGTGCACGATGCATAAGCATTCTGGGTGAGGCCAAAAATTGTCAACATTTATACTACAACATGTACAGAGTGAAATTTATTTCCCCTTTTCAAATTAAAAGTACATTTTAAGTTATTTCACATTATGAATCTAAATACCTAAAGCAAAAACAAAGCACAGGCCAAAAATTGGTGTGATTACCTACATAGGTTGGTGTTACAGTGGAGTAAATCAGTTGATAGCCACTAATACAAAGTACTTTTGGTGTTAACCCAAGACTGACCATAACTACCTCCTGAGCCTAGCCAGGCTAAAAGGAGTGAGTAGTGACCTGGCCCAGTCTCACATACTGGGTTCTGATGGTTGAGTGTTTGTTTTTGTCTGATTTGAATGCAGCAGTGACTTTTAATGGAGACAGATAGCTTCTTTTTCACAAGCATTTTCCCTGTGTACCTTTGATGGATATTGTCTTGTCAACACATCCATTTACAGTACCTGTTAAAGTATTGGTCCTTCTTGCATCGTGGTTGCATTGGACTCGTATGGATCATGTTTAGCCTCCAGGCATCACAGTGGGTTAGAGGTTAAATGCTCAGGTCATTAACCAACTGCCTGTTCATTTTATTGCTGTGTCAGCTACATAGCAACATGTTTTTTCTAAATATTAGGTGGAATTTGAATGCTGTTAATATCATTATCAGTGAACATGTGAAGGCTCTAGGCAATTGTAAACACTAACTCTCTGACAATGCTGCTCTGTCAGCCATATTCAAACCTCTCGCCATCCCTTGTATAGATTTATATGTGGATTCATATGTGTTTATGTGAGTGTCTGTATTTATATGTGTGTGTTAATGACACCATAACAGAACATGTTGACAGTGCCGTTATTGCTAGGTCAGCCATGTTGTTGTGGTTGTGAGGTGGCCTCTGACCCCTGCTCTGTACTCCCCTCCTGAGTCGTTACATTCACACTGAGCCTCTTCTTTACCTGTGAGGCCGTCCCTCTCTCCTCCCACCGCCCGCCATTACTAATCAATTAGACACAAAAGTAATTAGATTGTATCTGATGGGTCCAAACCAGCTGTGTGTGTGTCAGGGTGATTAGTGGGCTAGATCATTACGATCTGCAGAGGCCATACCAAATTAACAATGCAACCTCTTTAATGAGCCCCTATTAGCCCCGCACACAGATTTTACCACCTCACACACACACACACACACACACACACACACACACACACACACACACACACACACACACACACACACACACACACACACACACACACACACCTGCCATCTCTTCTGAATTTTAAAGGAATCCTGACAGTTATTTACAAAAACATGATTTTGTGCTGCAAGTTAGGAAACCTTTTCTGCTTATTCATCTTTGATATCTTTTTACTGGAGTAGACCTACACTGCTCTGCAGTGGAGTGTTGGGACAAATTAGGTGACACTTGTTTAACACTTGTTCTTTGCAAACAGAAATGTGTTCATATGTAGCTTTAGCTGGAGCAGGTGTATTTGGTGTGTTTAATCTGTATATGTTCACTTTATTCATCTGATTACCAGAACCAACGGAATAATTGGGAGTTAAAAATGTCTCATCATGGAGCTTTATGTCCTCCTCTGACTATTCAACCCAGCCAGTGGTTCACATCTTATTCTAGTTACTTTCTTTCTTTCTCTCCTTTCCCCTGTTGATACCTTGAAAAACATGGAACATGTGTTTTCAAGATGTTTCAAGACGTTGATGAGTGAAGTCAGAGGGGAATGGTCAGACGGCTTGGAGCTGACAAAGGCTACAGTAATTCAGATAACCACTCTTTAGAACTGTGGTGAGCAAAGAAACATCTCAGAAAGACCAACATGTCAAACCAAAAGATGGATGGTCTACAACAGCAGAGACAGGTTCCACTCCTGTCAGCAAAGAAAAGAAGTCTGAGGCTGCAGTGACACAGACTCACAGCACACAATCTTGATTTCTGTTGAGGCTGCAGATGGTAGAGTAACAATCTGGAATCAATAGCATGATTCCATTGACCTGAGCTGCCTAATGTCAACACTCCATGCTGCTGCTGGTTGTGTGATGTTAAATGTTTCCTTGAATCACTCTGGGCCCTTAATACCAATCAATCATATTATGAATGTCACAGTCTATATGAGTAGTGTTGTTGATCATGTTCGTCCATTCATGGTCACAGTTTAGCATCTTATCATGGCTCCTTCCATGAACTTCAGTGACCTCCACAATCACCAGATGTGTATCCAGTAGATCCTTTGTGATGTGGTAGATCAGGAGATTGGCAGCATGAATGTGCACCTGACAAATCTACAGAAATGGTGTTTCTAATAAAGTGCTCAGAGTGTACAGCTGTACTCCGCTCTCACCTTCTTCCTCCCCTCTGTGCTGTTGTGTCATCCTGATTATCAGTCCTCTTATCCCTCTCTCTGCTGTCAGGACACTATCTCTCTCTCAAATTAACATTTTAATTACAGGCCCTCCTTAACCCAGGAAAATCAATACTTCTTTCCGCCTTTCCACTGGCTTCTATCTCTCTCCCCTTACCTTCTCTCTTTTGTCTTCTTCTCTTTTTCTTTCTGCTATTTTGTCTGGTTTGTTTGAAAAGGTGTGAGAGAAGCAGATTGAGACTGTATTTGAAAGAGCGAGTGAAGACAGGATGATTGAAGGGAGAGAGGGTGAGTTTGGGATGATGGTCCGTCACTTGACTATTGACATACGTGGTTGTGTTATAAAAATGTAGCATATTGTAGGACACAGTGAACAGGACCAAGATCAGGATTTTTATTAACACTGGGTTCATTAGCTCTGTGCTAAATTTAGTTTTAAGCTAGTTTATTTAGCTACAATATACAAATCTGTGAATCAAGCTTATGTGAGCCTTGAAAGCAAACCCCTCCAGTCCCTCCCGATCCCTGCTCCAGCACGCTCCACCCAGCCCTCCACCTACATCCCCATGTCGTTCACTATCTCAGCTAATGCAGGAAATGCAGGACTTAGCTTGTCTGTGAGTCTAATAATAGATTGAAACTTCAGTGCAAAAGGAGTAGTAGAAAATAACAGAAAGATGCTCATGTGTTGATTGACTGCCCTGAGCTCCCACCCCTGACTCTGGTCATCTCTGATTGAAAACTTTTGAAGGGATCTATCCTGGTTTCAAGTAAATGACTAATGGTTTCATCCCTTCTTCAATCACCTGAAATGATTTCTGCAGCTTTTTTTGATTATCAGCTGTGAAACCTGCAAACAGCTGGCAGAATTATGCTGTTAGTTTAGATTATTATATCCATCCGAGACACACATCTTTTGTGACAGTGTATTGTCTTCACTAGAATTTGTCATTTGCCATAAAGGCAAGAAAATCTTTAACAAATGTGTCTTTTTTAAACTCTAGCATCCACGAAATCCTTTGTGACGTTGACAGACTTGTATCAGCAGATCTCTGGTTATTTTTATTTGAATTCGAAATAAGGCCTGCGTTTAACACACAGTCTTTTTATACAATCAAGTTTTTCTTTCTACATTTATATTCTTCTACAACTTTATCAGTTGTGTTCGGACAGAAATCAGCAAGTTTGTTTTTTTAATATTTTAATACATTTATTGAAATTAAAAAAATATATAATTGTCCGTCCTATACTCTTTAAACATAGTTTAAAAACTGTCCACTGTGTGAATCTGTTGGTGCACTGTGGCAGCGGTCGACTCTTTGAAGTGTCCAGATCAGCCCTAATAATGTGTGGGATCAGCATGTTGGCAGATCTCAGCTTACTGCATCCCTCTGATCTCACCTGCAGCACAAGTGCATGGCTTTTTGTGTTTAAGTCTGGATCAATCCCCTGAGATCTTGGTGTTTGAACACACACAGACACACACACACGTGCATACACAAAATCAGCAGTAAGCGTTTGCACTAAAAAATGTATCACTTACAAATGTGTCTGTTAAAAGAGAATAGGTCCGCCTGGCTGACTTCATGTCTGACCAATCAAATTACAATGTTTATAAATAACAAATACATATATATATTTGCTCAATACTTGAAAATGAACAAAAACACATGTTTTTTAAGATAAACATTACAACTTATAAGGAAGGAGAATGTCATACAGGCATCAGTGTTGTAAAGTGTATGTTAAAGACAGACATAAAATCAACCTAATCTGAAGTGAAGGCCACGTGGAAGACTCCTAGGATGGCAGCCTTTGTATAACCTCAGGCCCTCTACGATCAAACCACCAACCCTCTGGTTAGTGGACAACCCTCTCTATCACCTGAGCCACAGCTACTCCGCCCCTTAGCACTCCATTTGAGCTTCAAACCAATCAGCAACTTTGTTAAAGAGACACATTTTTCTTTGCCTACGTGATCACACAACTCTCAATATGAGGAAGACTCATCCATTGTGATATTAATTTGTCAAAGTCTGTGTGGACTAAAGGTTTGTTCTGGCTTACTAACTTAATAATAATAAACTTTATTTATATAGCAGCTTTCCAAAACATGGTTTACAAGGTGCTTTACATGATAAAAACAACAGGAATCATAAAAGTGTGATCACAATAACAGTATCAATAGAGCAGTATAACAAGCAAAAACATATTAAGAAAGCAAAATAGATAAATACATGAATAAAAACATTAGGGGGAAGGCTAGTCTATAAAAGTGTGTTTTAAGAAGAGACCTAAACAAGGTGATACATTTCACCATCCTAATCTCCTCAGGCAGGTTGTTCCAAAGTCTGGGGGCATGAATGGCAAATGCTCACCTTTAGATATAAGGCTGGACTTTGGAACAACCAGGGGGCAGTATTAGAGGCTCTCAGGGCTCGTGACGGTTTATGTGTTTGTGGCAATTGACCATGTCACAGGGCTCTCCCTCACACGGCCAGAGACAAAGGTGTCACTTTTCAGCATCTTTTATTAATAATGACACGAGCAACCATAAATTTAACTTAACATGAACAACTAGCTTTTCAGCTCAGTCTCTCAGTCCCAGTGTGTCTTGTGTCTCTCTGTGTGACTCAGTCCTCCGTGAACTTCTCTCATGTCTTGTCTCTCCGTGACTGCCTCAGTCCTTGTGTGTCTCGGTCCTCAGTGTCTCCCTGAGGCAGCTCCGCTACTGCCTTTTCAACCTGAGAATCAATTGGCTAACAGCTCTCACCTGTGCTGATTGATCCTCTGGTACAGGTTAAGGTGTTCTCCCAGCCACCTCCACAATGTTGTTAAAAGGTCAGCTATGTAGCTTGGAGCCAGACCATTCAGGGCTTTAAAAGTGATAAGCAACATTTTTAAATCCACTCTCAATCTAATGGGGAGCCAGTACAAAGATGCATGAATGGGTGTGATATGTTCATGTTTTCGGGTATCTGTAAAAATTTTGGCTACTGGATTTTTGATGAGCTGAAGTGAGGAGAGAGATTTTGTGCTGCAGACAGAGAAAAGGGAGTTGCAATATTCTAACCGTGTTGATATAAATACATGAAGGACGGTTTCTAGAGAGAAAAGGCTTAATTTTAGAAATCTTCCGGAGTTGAAAGAAGCATGACTGTGTGATAGATTTGATGTGGCTGTTCAAAGTGAGGTTGTTGTCAAATATAACACCCAGGTTTCTACACGGAGGAGTAATGACATGGGAGTAAGGACCTAGCATGTTTGTGAGTTCGGTGTGTGAGGAGTTGGTATCAAAAGTATTTCTGTCTTTTTGGGTTCAGCTGAAGGAAATTATGTGCCATCCAGTTTTGAATATCTGTATTCAACAACAGTTTTAAAGTGAAGATCATTTAATTTATTGGGGTTACATCTGAAGTAGACTTGAGTGTCATCTGATTAAAAATGAAAACTGATGTTGTGAGATCTTATGTGGTGACCAAGTGGTAACATGTAGATAATGAACAGAATCGGACCGAGCTACGAGCCCTGAGGAACCCCAAAATGCAGCCTAGACGAGGAGGACTTAGCTTCCCCAATGTTAACACAGAAGGTCCTGTCGGTGAGGTAAGATTTAAGCCATTTCAGGGCCGTACCACTGATGCCCACCCACTCCTCTAAATGGGACAAGAGGATGGTGTGATCGATTGTATCGAATGCTGCACTAAGATCCAGGAGTACCAAAATGGAGGGGGGTCCAGCGTCCACAGTTAAAAGCAAGTCATTCATTACTTTCAGAATGGCAGTTTCAGTGCTGTGGTCGGCTCTAAAACCAGACTGAAGGGATTCAAACTGAGTTTTCCGATATAAAAGCTAAAAGTTGATTTAACACACATGGCAAGCCCCAACTAGACCATGGGGGTTCTGTGGTGTCATGTTTCAAGATGAATTTAACCTCTTACTCCAGCTGAATGCATTTTTTTCAGAGAAGCACTGTTTAAATCTCTGGCCAATTGGTTTAGTTAGTCAATCAGATGAGAGATTGTTGAAAAAACACAGGAAAGATGGATACAAAGACAAAAGAGGGTCTGTTTATCTTATTAAAGTTTGATCATAATTTCTTCTTGTCTTTGTTGTTAGGTTTGGATCCCACTCCTTCCACCTCAGCAGCACCTGTCACAGCAAAACTTCCTGCTAAGAGACCTTCAGCTCCAGCCCCTCATTCTTCCTCACACTCGTCTACCTTCAGGCGTATGAAGCGTCTCACAGAAGAGGAGCAGGATCCAACCTGTGCAGCTGCCACGGTGCGCCTCCTAAGACAGAGCCTTCCTCTTTCTGTGGAGCCCAGGTGACAAATCCTTGCGCTTACCTCCTAACTTAACATTTCCACCTTCTTTAACCTGGACATCCCTTGGTCTATGTTCTCTCATCCTCCATTACCTCTACCTACCATATTTTCCTGTTCTACACCCTTTTCACCTTCTTTCCATCAGCCTCAGTGTGTACCTGCAGTCACCATCACTCATTAGCACACAGGTCCAGCTTCCAACTTTCCTTCCCTCTTACCTCAAATACTAGAGCATGAGCTCCAGTTAATTACACTGTAGCTGTTAGTCTAATATAAAAAAAATATTATTATAGCATTATACTTGCTTTGTGCAAGTACACTTATAATACACAATGAGCTCAACTTTGAGTAATGTGTCACTGAAATAAGCAGACTGGGCAGAAATATGGAAAATGCATATTTGCACATTGCAATTTGGTGCACATTTAAAATGTGATTTACATTGTCATATAAAGTGCATTTAAATAAACATTTTTCTTTTACTTCATTACTTCAACAAGGAAGAGAGGAAATGCAAGTACTGTGAAGCACGATATCCTCTCCTAGTATTTTAAGGGGACACCTCAGCGGCTGATGTTTATGTTCATTGTTTCATGTGTAGCAAGATTAGAGTTTATGACAATTCTTTGATAAATGTATATCCAGTTTAGGCCCAGCTAAAACAAAAAATTTTTTGATAACCATGCAGTTTTGGGCCCCAGTGAGTTAAACATGTAATTGATAGTAGTAATGGATAATTGAAAGCAGGCATGGTTATGTGTAATTTTAGGTTGCTAATGATTTGAAATTTGTAAAAGTAAATTTCATTATAAACATTGATATGACAACACAAGCACTAACCTAAAATGGCTATGTTATGTTGTAAATTATTAATGGCTAATCCTAAACCTGATCCTAGCCCTGACATCTAAGACATGGATAGAGATTAACCTGTTTCCCAAATGATGCTGCCCAAACTACACTGGCCTCTGTCAGCAGACATTATCTTGGGTCCCAAGGCTCCACCATCTAATGACCAGGCTAATTAGGTCAAGCTGAGCACCCTGGAACCTAATCATGTTCCAGCAGGGCAACAGTCTGTTTAATCACGTATTTTCGTAAGTCAATTAGAAAACTAGTGGTAGAGATGTGTGTCTGCACAGAGCAATGCTGTTATCTGATTAAAACCTCAAATAAATAATTACCAAGGATAACATCAGTTTGTAGTTCAAGCAGTGAAGTCTGTATTTAATGGCTGCTCTGTTATACTGTTACTCTTTTGCATTAAACACATACACAAGCTCCATTTGATTACAAACACTCTTCCGGTCCTTTTTCAAGCCATTATGTGAAATGTTCTGGTTACCTTCAGCTGCACTCACACTATTTTGAAGTTTCTGGATGAAGCTAGTTTAACTCTCCCTCCACTCGCCTTCCCAAAGCAGCAGCAGCTCATCATCAGGTCCCAGTTCATCTCAGTCCAGTTCAGACCAGAAGGCTGTGGATGCTCCTGTGGTTCCATTTGGTTTGGACCTGTACTACTGGGGACAGGAGCAGCCCAATGCTGGCAAGATCATCAAGTAATGATAAAACACACATGGAACATATCACTGATAGATACTAAGGTTGCCCTACATGACTCTGCATATCATTGACCTGTTTAATTTGTATCTAAAGACATAAATTAGTAGGAATGTTGAACTATTCTCTGTAATTTTATTCCTGAGTTTTTTTGTAAAAGCTTTATTAGAACATGTGAATGAATGTTAGTTAATGTTAAAACAGAAGAAATTTTATGTCTGCGATGAAATTCATAGAATATGATAATAAACCCAGCATCTGGAAACTACATTTCACGCTCTCCTTCTTCATATACTGTCAGCTTGTCAGCCAGTTTTAAACAGTGTGGTATCCAGTGGATGTTGAATACAAAATATTCTCTTTTTATACTGTAACAGTTAGTTTCATAATTTTTACATTTTATTGCAGATTACTGGCAGCTATGTGTTATTTGGGATCCTATGTTTTTTCTCTGTGCAGAGCGGCTTCTCAGCATCAGTTCTGGGTGCCCATTGAGGTGGAGGAAGAGGTGGAGAATGAGCAGCTGCTGGCAGAGAGCAAGAGCAGATACATCTCCTTCCCTGGAAGCTTCACTCCTGTCAGCCATTACTGTAGAGCTCCACTGGGTAATGGAAAGCTGTGTCAGAGGCAGGACCGGCTCAAGGTATCAGGACAAACACACATTTACATCTGTTTCTGTTTCCTCTAATGGCAACAGTATATGTTTGAGCTAGGACTGTGTTTCTTCTAGTGTCCTTTCCATGGCCGGATCATTCCTCGAGACCCGGAGGGTCGACCCTGTAGCCGAGAGGACCAAGTGAGGGAGGAGCAGGAGGAGAGGAGGAAGAGGACAGAGCAGCCTGGTGAGGAGTGACACACACATACACACTCACACATACAGTAACCACTACTGAGCTCTGAAAAATGTAAAACACTGAAATATAAGTAAACTGCCTCCACACACGCTCATTTAAAAATATGCCTGTAAGGCCTTTATTCTGGATTTCAGTTGTGAATAAACTTGTGAATAAACTACTGATTTCAAGGTCAAACATTTATTTTCATACTTACTTACTCATATACATCAGTATTTTGTATTACTCAAGGTCCAATAACTAGCTTTTTCCAGAGCTTACATCTTTGTGTACGATTATCATCTATCTACTAATTCCAGAAATCTCTGTCTGTCTGTGGAACGCATAACTCGGAAACCTTTCATCTTATCAGCTTCACTCTTGGCATGTGTATAGTTAAGGGCCCATAGAGGTGCAGTGTTGAATTTGTGGACTTGTGATACATTCAATATCAATAAGATTGGAATGATAGCAGTGCCTTGCAGTCAGTGTGGGTGAAGCAGTGGGCAAACTGAGTGAAACATTAACTTTATTTCCACCTTAACATGGTAATAAACAAATGTCAGTCTGAAAAAACATATTCAGACAGCCAGGGTTAGTGATGTCACAAACCTAAGAAACCAAATCTGTCATGAGCGGATAATTGGGTCTGGTAGTGTCATTGGTTTCGTGGCATTGGCTGTTTTGCTGCTGGTCTAAATGCTCAGATCAGTTTGTGAGTAAGTGGCTAGTTTGATGATATATTTTTCTTTTTGTGCTCTAGTGATATTGTCTATCACAGCTTAGTGTGTGTCCAGTCTGAAATGACACAACAAACAATAAGAGTTTGTAAAGGAAAATAACAGATGAAGTCATCCGTGTGTGTGTGTTTGCGCGTGTGCGTGCGTGCGTTAAAGTAAGAGTCTCTAGTCTGCAAGATGTCCACTAGCTGCCTGCAGTGTCTCGTTAACTGACAGTGTGTTTGTGTGGAGTGGGGGGGTAGCTGAGTCCAGTGAGTTGTGAAATAGCATCTTTTGTTACAAACAACACTATTGATCCATGAGTCAATCTCACATCTAGTCTCTCTCTCGCTCTCTCTCTCGCTCTCTCTCGCTCTCTCTCTCTCTCTCTCTCTCTCTCTCTCTCTCTCTCTCTCTCTCTCTCTCTCTCTCTCTCTCTCTCTCTCTCTCTCTCACTTCCACGCACGCACACACACACACACATATACACAAATCAATCTGGCAGGAAGGGGGACAGTGGCCTGAGTGAGTTGATGGATGTTTGGCCTCAGCGCCCTCTACCTATTCGGTCTCACATTCACACATTGTATAAATACTGTATACAGTGAGGTTAACCAGTCAATGACAGGACATTGTGCAGGTCAGCTGACACCAGTTACCATCGTAACAGATTAGGAGACAACATTTGTAATTTATATACATATGTATAAAATATATTTTGTAAATATATTTAAATGTTGTCAATAAACCAAATTCAAAGGAACTTGGCGATACTTAAAACCTTTGTCATAGTTAACACTGTGTCTGGCTTTATTGTATTGAAATTTGAGGCCAACTTAAAATCTCTTCTGAGCCTTCTTGGGAGTCTTCAGCTATAGCACTCAGGAAATGATTCCTGTGGAGCAGGTGGGAAGCTGGTGAGGAATCATGAGCTTGTTACTCACAGTGCACTCCAAAAGTCCACCTACCTGTTCTACATCTGTACTAATGCCTCTTGCTGGTCGGTCATCTTACTTCTACTGGAGTCACTATTGCAGTGATGGGTGTCATGATGCTCCTCACTGACAAAGAGTTGGTGACATCCAACCAAGGAAGCTCGTTGCTGCCTGCTGTCTCTCCACGACAAGACAGAGAGCTGAAAGTACAGAGGTGCTTTGGTGGGAAAAAAAACAAAAGAAATGCACTTCTCATGGAGCTGAATTAGTGTGGTGTGAATAGAGGGTATACTGCAGAGCCTGATTTATGGGTTACTTATTTCCCAAATGTCTCAACATATAATGTGACATTATCAAATATGTCAGTCACTTAAAAAAAAATAATCAAAAACAAACCTTGAGAACCCACACTCACTGTCATGTAGCTTAGTTGATTACTACTTAGTAGATCATTGCACATGGTCACCACATCACAAGTTAATATTGTGTAGCTGCCTAAAAGTGCATTATTGAAGTTAAAAACAGCGACAGAGGAAAAGTCCACCTGCAGCCTCGTGTTGTATATCATTAGATTTACTTGCTAGATGTGGATCATTCTCCCTCACTTGCTCTTGAAAGAAAGCTCAACAACTTGTTTGACAATCTGCAAACCAACTAGTGCACAGAAGAAGAATATGCAAAGTCAGCTGAACACAACATGACTAAAAGTGAGCTAGTACAATACAAGACTTTCATGAACACATTTTTTAAAGGATGGAAAATATCACCTACTTGTTATTTAAGTAGTACCAGAAAATATCCTTACCCTGGAGTGTCAAAGTAACAGGTGTAGCCTCTGTCTCTGTTCAAAGATGCTCTCTGGTGTTAAATGTGTCTGTTCTCATTGGTCTCTCTCCAGCTGTCCCTGGTTGATGACCTTTGACCCCATTCAATCTTTTCTCATTGTTTAAATTCACTCTGTTCTTCCTCCTACACATGTGAGTCTGAAACACACGTTCACAGCCTGTACTGTTATTTATACCAGCTACAAGACACAAGTCAACACAGGATGACGTGCTGCTCCATCACTACACATGTCGTACACTGACCTCTTAGCAGAGGATAGCATGTCTTAATACAATAGTATGAAAGTGTGTGTGTTCCTGTACTTATACCTTTGTGAGGACCATTTAAGGCAAAGACCATACAGAGTAAGGACATTATGGCCTTTCATCACCTTTTAAAGAGCTGTTTGAGGGTTAAGACTTTGTTTTAGGGTAAGGGTCAGAATTAGATTTAGGCTAGGGTTAGGCGTTATGGTAGAGGTTAGGGTAAGGGGCTATGGAATGCATTTTGTCAATGAGTGTCCTCACTAAGGTAGGTGTGTGCGTGTGTGTGTCAGTGTGTGTGAGAGAGAGAGAGTCTGATGTTGTGTCTTTATTGTCTGCTTGTGAAGGTTTGCATCAGAGTTCATGCAGGTGACAGACAGATGCAGGGAATTGATGTTCCGCTACGCTGTGCTTCTCTGGATTCATTCTCTCTCCCTCTCACACACACACACACACACACACACACACACACACACACACACACACACACACACACACACACACACACACACACACACACACACACACACACATACACTGTCGCTGTGCTTAGTGGTGCGTAGCTGAACGACTGAACAAACCAAAGACCCCAAACCAAAGACCCCAAATGTGTGTATGTCCTTGTGTGTGTGCATGCATGTGTGTGTTTATCCAGGAAGTAGCCAGGCCATACACAAACACACACACTCACACACACAGACCCCAGCTGTAAAGGCTAAGAGGTGTTGACAGAGTGAAGAGCCCTGCTGTAACATGGATTAAATTCAAAAGACTGTCTTTCTCTCATGGGCATCTCTTCTTTCTTTCTTTCTTTCTTTCTCTCTCTCTCTCTCTCTCTCTCTCTCTCTCTCTCTCTCTCTCTCTCTCTCTCTCTCTCTCTCTCTCTCTGACACACACACTATGTAAATGCAGCTGCTCTCCTTTTAGCAGTAATGATTCTCTTAAATACACCAGCTGCTTTTCAATTACTGCTCTGGCTCGTGTGTGTGTGTGTGTGTGTGTGTGTGTGTGTGTGTGTGTGTGTGTGTGTGTGTGTGTGTGTGTGTGTGTGTGTGTGTGTGTGTGTGTGTGTGTGTGTGTGTGTGTGTGTGTGTGTGTGTGTGTGTGTGTGTCATGTAATGAGGGATATTTGAAGGTCCAGTCAGACCCAGGGTCATACGGGCTGATTAATAACCCCACACCCACACTGATCTGGGGTCAGTGTTTTGACAGAGCAGAGAGCCCAGCTTTAATCCCATCACAATCACAGTGTAATTACTTTGCATTACTGCAGGTTTATCTCTAATTCCAGCGCAGGACGTCATTAAGTAGAAGTGTCTCTTCGTTTAGAACATCATTACTCTGCATTACAGCCCCTTTTACTTTATCACCCAGAATTATGACATTACACTTTTCATTAACACCAGAATTGGATCCAAATGGCTCTGTACAACACACTGTTTACTACCTATGGTTTGCAAAACTGGGCAGTATGAGCTCATTTACGTTATCAGCTGCAATTACTTCATTACACCTTTCTGTCAAATGACTTTTTGTGAACGTTGGAGTCTGTAATTGCAGCAGATAGAGAGTAGTTGTTTAATGAAGGATTTAACTACGCGCAGATGATGTGAACCTACACAAAGACTTAGTTCCATCACTGCTGTTAAGTTTTTTTTATTGTGTGCCTCAGTCTCAAGTGTCATTTTGTCACTAATTTAGAATTATCCTGTGTTTATTCTGACTGATGTCACGTAAAGAAATGTAACCATTAACATGATAATGTTTCATTAGCTTACCTTTTTAAAAATGGCAGAATATTTGTGGTTTGTCCCAGCTCTGTTGTCACTGCTCATTGTCCATTTTTTTCTCCAAAGGAGATGTTGACTGTGTCACATCCATCCATTCATACAGTGCTTCTATATATAGCTAGGGATTGTATCTGACCTTCCAATTAGTTGACGACCCGCTCGACATCCTGAGCTACAACAGGTGACGTTAGCAAACATTACTGGAAGAAACAGATTGTTGTTGAAAGAGCTGCCCGTTAATACAAGCAAAGCAGGATGTGGTTTTGCATAGTGGTTTTCTCCGAAGTCTTTAAGTTTTTCTCTCCTTCCAAAGAAAAAGCAGTCTGAGCAAAGGATGTTTTGTTACCCTTACCTTAACCATCACAACTACATGCCCATCTTTACTGTTATCTTTCATTTGTTTCTTTTGTTTTATGAAAATTGTAAAACATTTTGTTGAATGTTCTATTTTCAATGGCAACTTTTTATCACGGAAAATTCCAGTGTTTAAGAACCGGAATAATGTTTCTTTATCTGCTGTAGACTGGCGTGATGCAGAGCTGATGCGAGACATTGAGGCAGCAACAGGAGAAGACCTGGGTTCGAACAGAGTGGGTAAAAAAGGGAAAGGGAAGGGGAAGAAGAAGAAGTTTCCCAACCTCAGTGATCTGAAGCAGAGCGCCAACACGTCCCGCTCCAGACTGGAGAAAAGAGTCTTCAACAAGTATGTACTGAAACCCCCTGTTATAGCAGTGCTATAACAGCTCCCACTATTAGGTTAGTTTGCCATCATGTTGTTGACGAGTCTATCGCTGATCACATTGTGGGTAGAGGCAAGAAACCTGTTTAACATTTACAAGTCATAAATGCAAGGATCCAGTGATCAAGTGTCTTTATATTATAAATGATTATGGTTCAGATCACATGTTCAAACCAGGTGTAAACGGAGTGATGGTTGAACTGAGTCGTGTTTGTTGTTTTGTATTGTAGTGTTATGGTGTGTAACTTTATGTTCGCTCACAGTGCACAGCCATGTCTCTGCAGCACATTTGTCCTGCTGTGGTAAGACGTATCTACTTAATATTTTTTTTTCTTTTTCACCTCCCATCTTCCTCTCCTGCCCTCGGTTCTGTCCGTCCCTCCAGGAGCAGCATGCGCAGAGTGGCTCAGGTGATGAGTAAAGCTGACGGAAAAAAACATGACAAGTTCTCCAACCAGTTCAACTATGCTTTCAACTGACCTCCAGCCAGTTTCTGATGCCTCTGACTAAGATGACACGGACTGAGGAGTGCTTCTCATTGATTCTGCTTGTACTGATCCGAAGGAAGATCTTAATTGTTGATGTGAAAAAACTGTATATGAATCTGGTTACCAGATAAATAATTTAAATAGTGTTTCATATTTTAAACACTATTTGAACACAACAGTGCAGTTGGAATGATTTGACTTGTCTCAACTTTTTAAGGAAAAATAATGTGATCATTAATCAAATGTATTGTTGCATTTTGATGATGAATAACTGCAACAAAATAAAACGTACATTTCTTTTAATAGTTTAATAGTTTTAATATTGCCTTTGTATCTGCCAAATCCAATTTTCATTTTGTACAACTGAAATTTCCACACTTTGTGTCTGCTGTTTTTACTCGTTAAATTTATGGTTGATTTTACATTTGATTTGTGTTTTGGGGGAATAAGCCATGAAATACACCTCCTTCCCTCAGCTTTATGTGTTTGTGTCCTTGTATTGTCCTCCACTTTGAAGAGGTTATTTCAAGGTTAGTTCAACACATGAATAAAAAAATGGATATACAGCTACATAACTGAGAATGAATGTGATTATTTATAAATAAATTCAGTCTGTTTGAGTTCACAAAACGCTTTAGGAGTTTCCGGGGTAAATGGCATTGCGTGAAATATCCCTCAGCATTTCCATAAAGTGGATCTCTTTAATAGGCTTACATTGAGGTCTTACATACTTAGTATGATTGTTGCTTTTTGAGCAAAGTTTAATGAACACACCAAAAGGATGTATCACTCTATTTAGGTTGTGTCTACGAAGCACATGTGGGATGCACCCCCCTTGGCTAATCAGTCTGTAGTCCAAACATGGGTTACATACATACATACTCATCTGTGTGGGTAAAGTAAACAACCATGCAGGGCACATCTTGAGTTCATATTAAAGGTGTTTGAGTGAAACGTCAGCTCTGTTCGTCACTGGACAGAAATCCAGTGAAATCCTTTTATGACAGAATGAGGATGGAACAAACCTCTCTACATAATCAAACTGTACAGGCTGCTGCAGGGGCAAGTGTTTTCCAACCACTTTATCAGGAGAGGCGAAACCGGGTACTAAAACTATTAGGAGTCAAGAGTTGAGTCGTAGAAGTAGTGTGGTAAACTTTCAGGTTACTGAAGTTATGGGTGAAAACATGTTCAGTCTCCAGAGGGAAATAAACTGAGCTGTGACCATAAACCTGCAACTTCTCACAGAATGGGAGGATCCTCAGATTTCTCACTGACCACCCACCTGCCTACCTTCCTCCCTGAAGGGTGAAACTCAACTAGTTTTTAATTTGACAAACTAATTCAGTTTGTAATTGCCTGTTGCCTATGTAATACATTGTTATAAACTGTGGAAACCGTCTAAACCCAAACAGACAGTTTACATATCAATACTAATCACAGCTCTCATGTGAGTTACATTTTGTCCAATGTTATGCGATCAGTGCTTTGATGTGTAAACAAAAACACAGAACCATTTCTCCACAAAGGAAACATTTAGGGCCGTTAAACTGACCAATTGGTCATGTAACACATAACTTTTTTTTTTTTAATACAACCTCTAGTGTCATCAATTGTTAAAATATGTTACATTGGGCATTTATAGTAACTATTAATATTTTGTTTGCAGGATTATGTAAAAACTACAAACATGGTGAGATGAGAAGTTTGCCTTGGTGGAGGTATGCAATTTCCTAGTTACATATTTTATCTATTATATAATGTGAAAATACATCAGCTTGACAGTTTTATACTTAATAACAGAGATTTGCCTTTATATATAATTACAGGTCTGTTATATATATTTTGGGCGGCTGTGGATGAGAAAGAAAGTGCTGCCCATGCACTGTATGAGTGTGCGTGTGAATGGGTGAATGGTAAAAGAAAATTGTACTGACAAGCGCTTTGAGTCGTCATCAAGACTAGAAAAGCACTGTATAAATACAGACCAATATGTATCACAATAACTCTGCAATTGTTATAGAACACAAAATATGCTAACCGAATAAGCTACTGTAGCTGTAGAAAACATTGTGTAGAAAAGTGGCTTATGTAGTAAACTTGAGAAACAAGTACAGAAGAACAAACACTGAAGGAAGAAAAAAAAAACCTATTATCAGCAGCAAGTTTGAGCCATTGTTTTCAGTTCTTCCATCTGTTACACTTGTTTTGTCAGTTTAGCCTCGGCCAAATGATAAATGTTTGAAACTATTTCTTTCCCTAGTGAAGCAAAGACGAACATTGAATTTCACAGAGGTTAGAGGTTGGATTGATTGCAGAAATTGCCACGACCACACTTGACACATTTCACAGGCCAGTGTCCGACCTGATCAGTGCAAACATCATCTGGAACACCAACAGGAACTCTGCTGGTGGAGATGTGGTGTTAAGTGTTGGACGACCTAGAAGAACGCAAAAGAATATGGCTAGTGGCAACCTCTGCCTGGAAGCTCCTTTGTTTCAGTGGCCTTTTGGACTCCAACCGGTACAGTAACACTGGCAGATCCACCATGCATTAACAGCTAGTGGCACCACCTCATGTGGTACTTGTACCTTGCAAAACATTCATCAAGGAAATCTACTTGTTGTACTCCTTCGCTATGTGTGACATAGGACCAACATTGGATAGCAAAATATGACTTATTTGTTTGTTTGTTTTATTTACTAATATGCAATGCAGTTTCATAACAAATGTTATTATCATTTCACAAGTTTTCTGTTTGCATCCATTGCTTTGAATTGAACAAAAAAAAAATCTAAACAATTGAAACAGCTGAATAATTAAGCTGCTCATTGCCATATTTTTTATTATTGTTTTCTTCATGACTATTTTAAAAAGTCAGATGTGAAGATGATATTTTAATAACTTGGTTTGTATCAATTTTTTCAAGAGATGTGGTCAGTTTTGAAATGTGATATCGGACATAGTATTAAAGCATTTAAATTGTTGAATGGGTTGAGACTTATACCTTTAGTGACAAAAAACAAACCTTTCAGAATTTTCCTGGTTCTGTCACACGTGCCAACTATGCAGGCTGCCATTTTGGAAATGTTGTTGTTGTCATGAAAACAAAGTCACATGACCTCATCCAGATGTTCAGTATATGTCCCTTAGGGACTTCATGAGCTCTAGTTAATGGTAAAGCTATCTTAAGTTCTGTGTTGACATGACTGCTGCACTCTCTTATTTCTCCCTGGAAGTTCAGTTGAAAATAGTGCATGTATTGAACTTATGTGAAGCACTTCGAATTGTCCCTGTGTTACTGCACAGAAAGACGTGCCTGTAAATGACTGGCTATAATTGTAAATGAACAAATCAATCTGATGATATGAGATGTTGCACGTGACATCTGGCATATGGCTAATTTCTGACATTTTGTTGGTGTTTGGAGCCTCTGAAATGTTACTTTGTGCAGACTGTATGAGCATCAGCTGCTGCTAGCTGTGAGTGGTAGTAGTAGGATTAGTTGAATTGAATCTGAAACAAACTGAGCTGAATCAAATCCAGCAGAACTCTAGTCTCTGCTCTGTAATGTCAATTCAATTTCACTATCAGTAGTGTCATTATGTTGAGGGTCACATGGTCCAGGACATGAAGTGCCTGCTTGGACCATGGTTTAATCATTTTCAAGAAGTCACTGCAATTTGTGAATTCACTTATAAAGATTTCATGCTGAGTTCAACTGTGAAGTCCATCACATCGTACCATCGGCCAACTGCAAACCAACTGCAGGTACCCACAGCAGGCAACCACCAGTTTCCAACACAAAACCTTGGTGCTTTGAGGCTACTAGCTGAACCACTGCTCCACTGCTCCACTGCGCCATCCTTCACTTCATAATTAAAAGGTCACTGGACAGGTTTCAGTGTTTAATTGTCATTATTTTAATATCAAAGACAATATCATGTTGAGCTGAGGATTTAATACATCCAAGGATTTTCTGGAAACAAATTCAACAGAAACAGTCCAAATGAAAACAATCACAGCTGGAGTTACACGGTACTGACAATAGATCAAGCCATTCCTTAAGTCATAAATAAACATTCAATATTCATACAGATTTTTATTTTTTTCCAAACAAAGAACTCAGCTATTTGTCTATTACATATTTTAAAACAGCATTCAGAATAGGGAGCTAGAACATAGGTTTATGTACAGTTTCTGGTAGAGATTCACATTCTATCAAAATAATCCATTGAAATTAAAGCCTTCAAACGTTGGTAGTAAAAACAGGAGCAGAGCTGAACATGAACAGTCTGCCTGTTGTGCTGCTGCAGTTCACTCATACCACTGAAACATTTCAGTCTCTCTGGCTCAGAGTGTTTCTGAGGGGGGATCTGTCAGGTTTGTTTGTGTGTGTAGCTTCCAACCTCTCTGTGGCGTGTGTCTACAGATGTGTGCTGTAGAAAGCGGGGGCAGCATAGCTCTGCGTCCCCAACATGAAGGGGGACAGGACGTGGCTGGCTGTGAGGAAAGGGAGCTGAACCAGGCTGCCGGTGGGAGGGTGATGGTGGCTGGCATAGCCAGCATGCATGGCCAGGTGCCCACTGAGTGGGGGGGATGGGCTGAGAGGACTGAGACCCCCCATGCCTCCTCCCCCAGCCCCTCCTGGTCCTCCTGCGCCGGTGGGAGCGGACGTGTCGGCACCAGGGTTTTGTTTCTTCCACTTGGTCCGGCGGTTCTGGAACCAGATCTTGACCTGGGTCTCAGTGAGGGAGAGCGACAGGGCCAGGTTAAGCCGCTCACACACTGACAGGTAGCGGGTGGACTTGAACTTGTTCTCCAGCGCCACCAGCTGCTCGTACGTGAAGGCAGTCCGGGCTCTACGAGGCTTCCCTGACTTGGAGTCTGAGCCTGAGCGCTTCCTCTTGGGCTTGACCCCCTGGCCCCCATTGGTCTGGCCATTGCTGATCTGGCCTGCAGACCCTCCTCCTGGGCTCTTGGTGTCTCTGGAGGGGTCTTGGTGGCTGTGCTGGCCCTGTTCTCTCTCTCCACTACTGGGCAAGGCTGAGCTGCTCTCTTCACTGCTGTAGGGGCCATCTGGAGCCTCTGAGTCTGGCGTCCCGGATCTGTGGTAGTCATCTTCATCTGGGCTTCTGTATGCAAAGCCTTCCTCTGAAAATACACACAGCAAAAGCAATGTCAGATTACAACTATTGTCATAATCACAACTCAGCTAAGGAACTGTTGATGTTAATACCCCTCAGTAACCAGAGGGTTGAGCTACACTTCCTCTGATGACCATTCTCACTGCTACATTTCAGGCTCAACAAAGTAAAGTACTGAAAAAACAATTGGAAGTGACATGAATGAGTCAATCTTTGTGAAGGAAATATTCTGTCCAGGAGTGGACTGATCTGCTGTGGAGCCTCAGGATTTGGCCTGAGGGCCCATTTCCACCTCCTCTTTCTCCCAGTCTCTCTTCATGTGGATTTTAGCAAACAAAACAGTTTTTCCTTGTACCCTAGATTCCAGAATCCTGTTCTGTTTGTGGTGTGTCAGTGAATTTGTAAATATTCATAGATAATCACCATGAAAGCAAAAAAACGTTTTTTAGTTGTATTATTTCTTATTATCTATAATTTATTATGTTGCCTAATACATTGTATTATTTACTTTATACTATGATAAAGTAGTTTGTATTACCAAACACTTTTTTCTAATTCATCAAATGACGAATTACCACACATATTAAAATTCTCTTTGAGCTGTTATAGTCCAACGTTTGGAGATTGTCCAATTCAGCCAGATCAGTCTCCATAAAGGGTCAGAGTCATCTGAAGAGGCCAAAATGAGCTGTGGGCCCTCACTGAGGACAGCTGGAGTTCTTCCTACTCCTGCTTGGCTGTCTGTCAATTAGTTTCTGTTATTAAAAAATAATAATGCGAACTAAAAAAATAATTTCAGTGAATACTGTGGTTAGGATTTAATAAAACAAAGTATTTAAATTTGCAATTATACAAACAACTGGAGCCTTACCTGTTGTTCAAATGTCAAAAATGTTGAGTTCTATGTGAAAATGTGAACATTTTGTCTAAGTGTAATTAAAATCAGTCCTTACTTTACTATAATTTGAATAAGCTACTTTCATGAAAAAAAAAAAAAAAAACTACTCTGCCCTGAAATCATGAAAGAAATGTGACCACAGTGAAGCAACAATTCAGGTCAAAATCTTTCCAACTCATGTTCACATGTGTCTGGAATAAAGAATTCAAAGAAAACACTTTTAGTGTTTTCTTTGAACAACAGGTTTAACAGGAAGATATGGAAAAAAAATATTTAAAAAAACACACCGTCATCCACTGATAATTAAAAAACAAACAACATTGATTTAAAAGTTAAAGATAAATGTTCAAATATTTGAACTAGTGACTTAGTAAAGTAAAAGCTTGTATCATTATAAATTCTAGAAATAGTTCAGTGATTATAGAGGCTGACATTTGTTTTTACTTATTGTTTGAACCACAACCTCTGATTAACTCACACGTCTAACACCGAATCACTATACGTTCTACTTCAATATATATAACAGGAAAACTTTCCTCTGTAGAACAATAGATGGCAATCCTTTTTCAACATACTGTTGATGACATTTTAATTAGCACTTAACTGTTATTTGAATAAACCCTACAGCAAATATAATTTCATTTTATAAGCATATCCAACTTATATATGACATTCACCTTCTCCACGGTCCAGTGGTTTCAATGGAAACTAGTTTCATTAGATTAAAATACATGTTTGGTTTTACTTTCTGTGAATCAATTTTCTCTCTGTTAATTTTTTATTTGTGTTTTATTCTTTAAAATATCGGAGCAGATTGAAGCATTGGTACATTTATCTTAATAATTAATTAATTCATCCTTTGATCTAAATGTTACGAAATTAACACAAGAAATGAAAGGTTGAAATAACAGACAGGAAACACACACACAGTACAGGCTGCTGTTTGAAACCAATATTCACCAACCAATAATACCGATGTCACACACACACATGCACACGCACACATTTCCAATTAGCCCACCTCGGGCCTTTTTTCTTCTTGAATTGAGCTTTTCTTTTTATAATTATAATATTATTTATTAATATAATAATAATAGCGGTATTTTGTATTATTATTACGCATTATTAATAATAATGATAATAATGTATCCATAATATATAAGGCTTATTATTATTATTATTATTATTATTATTATTATTATTATTATTATTATTATTTCTAATGGAGTGTGCACGTGTCCGCTCTACACCTCTGGACAGGGGGGAGAGGCGGGGAAACATAGCGGAGTGAAAAGAGGCCAGAGCCCGTGTTTAAAGGTTCATTCCGTGTAAAGTCCCACTTACTGCTCGGGTACTCCTCGGCACCGTAGCAGCCTTTGCTGGGCTCCAGGCCGGGCTCGCGCTCCACCGCTCCTCCTCTCCGGTTCTCCGCTCCGTACGCGCTCAGCTCGCGCTCTCCCCGGTGGCTCGCGTGTTGCTGCTGTCGCCTGCTGCTCGTGAACTTGTTTGGGTCCAGGATGTCCAGCACGGAGAAAGAGGTGGTCCGGTGCCCGGTGGGGCCCTGACAAACAACACACCACAATTCATTCACAATTCAATACATTTCGTTACAAGCTGCCCTGAAGTGCAGCTGTTCACACGGCACAAACCTGTGGAGCTCACCGCGTCTCATCATGTCCCACCGACTTACAATTACTAATAACTTCTACCACAACTACCACTATTATTATTATTATTATTATTATTATTATTATCATTATTATTTTTATCATTATTTTAGTCACATTATGATTATTCATTTTGAATATGTGCCTCAATTTTTTACATTACAATGTAATAATTATAATTATTGTAATATACAGGCTACATGTAACATGATGAATACAATAATAATAATAATAATAATAATAATAATAATAATAATAATAATAATAATAATAATCTAAGTTTACGATCGGTGAGCCAGAGTAGGGACATGTATCGTCCACAGCTGTACCTAGTGTTAAAGTTGGCTATAGAAACACGCTGGGACCTGGAGGCAGACAAACAGCAGTGTGAACTGCGCACATCACAGCCAATAAAACGGAGTGTAAAGTGTATTCATAAAGCAAACAGACACAGCAGCGACATAAATCAACGAGATTTCCTGTATCCAATATGTAGCGGTCAGTAGGCTATCAGCAGGCAAACGAATCAAGCCCACTTGTACTTTTACACGTCTGCTGTTGAAGGAAAAGCAGAGTGCAGAATAAAGGATGAAAAGCCCTTATGATGTTTGATGAGCGAAACCAACATGTGATTTTCAAAAGATCGTTTGCATTTATTTTTAAGCATTGATTTATTATTTCCTTAAAATCACCAACACTCATAAAAGTTACATCAGTTTGACCCCACAGGATGCTGATATGCGCATTGAATTTATTTCCTGAAGATTTATGCCAAACCAAAAAGGTGTATATAGTTCAGTGGGGTTTAGGACAATTCACTCACTAACGAAGTCAGTCTAGTGCAGGTCTACATGAATAATCTCACATTAATAATATTATTATTCTCTCTTTTAATAATCCGAGGGAGTGTGAGGGTTGGACCATAGGACCTGGTGATAAGAATCATTTCACAACAGCCAACAACAAAAAGACACACAATCTTGTGTATATAAATATACATTTATATATATCCTTATCAGGACATCATAACAAAACTGGGTTGTAATCTACACCAGAGACATTTAATCTGTCTCCGATAAATTGACACGAGGGTCTCCCGACAATTTAAGTCTACTTCTTTAATTGTAGCCTATTTTTAAACGATAATACTTAATTTTTCGTTTAGCTGATAATTTTTCTAATTAAAGGGAAGGGAAATATTGTATCATTTACATGCTGCACTTCACAATTCTGAAACTGGGGATTTCATTCGCCTCTTTATCAATAAAATAGCGTAAGAATAAGAAGTGAGCGTGTTTCACACGTGGAAATGTGTGTGATTTTTTATCGTTTTTTACTGTTTTAAAACCACTTTCAGAACTGGCTCCTCGTTTTGATTACATGTCTGAGTTGAGGCCTCACCGGAGGACAACATGTCACCACAGGGCCGCAGGACGTTTTACATGATCAATTCTATCATCATCATCATCATCATCATCATCATCATCATCATCATCATCATCATCATCATCTTAACCCCAAACAGTTCGCCACTTACACTCTAAACCTCATTCAACAATCATTAGTTTTCTTCTACTTTTAATCACGTGTAACTTTTGACATGTTGAATCTCTGCTGTCAGTGTGTGTTTGTCTGAAGCGACCCCCCCCCAACATTGATCCATGCATCTACCTGCGGTGGCGGGACTAACACCGGGTTGGTCGGCGCGGGCTCCGAGTGGTTCTCCCCGGCCTGAACATCTCTGCCTCCGGCTACCGCGTTAGAGAAGAGCCGCTTGTCCCCGGCGGCCACTCCGTCCAGCACGTCTCCGCTGTCCGGGCCCACCACTGTCTGAATCCCGTCCCCGTCTGGCGCTCTGTCCCGGCTCATCGCGGACTGGACCGCGTCCGCCACGGGCCCTGCTACGGCTCTTTCCCGGCTTATCACGGCCTGGACCCCTTCGCCTCCGGGCCCCGGTACCGCTCTGTCCCGGTTCATCACTTTACTCGCCTTTTCCCATAGATCGAAAATCCGGATTAAATTACAGGTGCGGTGTTGAATGCAAAAAGATTCCGATTAAACCGTTTTACAGGGACTGCATATTTCAAAAAGATTAAGTTCACACCACGCAGCGGTCAACATCCAGTGGGGGGGATGTTTTCAGCCCGGTAAAGTTTCCCATCGGTGAGAGTGGACGGGTGCGGGAGTGCGTGGGTCAGGCTGCCGGACGTGGTCCCGTCAAACTTTGAACTTCTTCTCTCCGGCTCTGTCCCTTCATCCTCCGCGTCCCCCGCTACAACACAGCGTCTGCGCTGACACTGAGTCTGTGAGTGTCGTTCGGCTCCGGTGTCCCGCGCTGGCACCAACACACACACTCACACACACACACACACACATAAAACAGCGCAGCGTCCCGACCTCCAGCACCGCGCGCTTAATCTGCTCACCGGAGGGTGCGCGCTCTGGAAGCCTAACGGGAGTTGAGGGCGGAACGGACGCTGATCTATCTCTAATGGTTAAAACGCACACACACACACACACACACACACACACACACACACACCTACTCTCTCTCTCTCTCTCTATCTCTCTCTCTCTCTCTCTCTCTCTCTCTCTCTCTCTCTCTCCCACCCTCCCTCTATTAGTTAAGTGAAGACCCCCACCCCTCTCTCTTTTAGCTCCTCCAATTCGCAACTCCTTTTTAGGTTTTTAGCCGGCCCCTCTATTCTCTATCCTACATTCACGTATAACCGTGTGTGTGTGTGTGTGCGCGTGCGTTCCTCCTTGTTTCTGCATTCCTATTCAACTCTGCGGGTTGTAATTGGCTACAAATTAATCCAGTTTCCACTAATAGTCCATTATCTCGGGGCTGCGCGCACATAACGCCGAGGTGCAGACCAGTCCATCACGAGCACGAGGACGACCAGACGGAGCAAAGGAAGCGCGCGCTCGCACCTCTCAGGATGTGAGTTTGTTTGTGCGCGTGCCTGAGCAGGTGAGAGGTGTGTGGCCTGCAGGGAGGCGGGCAGCTGCGGGGACACACGCGGTTAGTGTGGAACTGAGTGTACACTATAGCTGATGCGTAAAACTCGACCAGTGCATCCACATGAATGCAGCTCTTATCTCGGATGCAGATTCCAGGGCAGGGCCTCTCCTCAAAACTCAATTACGGCCTGAATAAAGCCGGTAATGTCCCCGCTGCAGTGAAATATTGATTCCTAATCCTTGGCAGTCATTACTATGCCAGAAAATAATAGACCACAGAATTGGATTTTGATTTAACACACGACGTGTTTATTCTAATGCTGGGGACTTAATATTCCGTTGACTGTCATTTTGAACCGCAGAGGGTAGAGAGCAGTGATGAGGCTCTGACGCAACACTTTTTATATTGTTGTGGAAGATATTACAAAAAGAAAGAGAGGCGACGGGACATCTTTCCTGTCCTCCTCCCGGGTCCTAATACGCAAGGTCAGCTCCATGTAATTGCCTTGCTCAATGATCCTTAAGGGGACGAAATTAAAAGTTGGGCAAAATAATGACTGAAATAATGAGACATGATTAGCCAATCAGAGAGCTGAACCCATTACGAGCCTTTTGATCTACTTCCTGCTTCCGCCCGGAGGCTTTATGACTTTATTTTAAACAGTCAATGTGTTAACTTTATATCACAGCAGCTTATTCACCTTGGGAAATATTAGCATTTTAAGAAGTGGAGGAAAAGCACTACCACACACTGCAACAGGAAGAGTGAACAGAGGAGTATGGAAGGCTCTTATTCTTTTTGTTTTATCTGCATGTGAGATGCAGGGGTGAATAAATCCAGGGCCTGTCAAATAAAAGACACATGACAACTTTACTCTTGGTTAAAACATGATGCAGTTTAAATATCAGTCTGACTCCATGACTCTGACAAGTGTGGTTAGAGCCAAGTAGACCCTACAATCCAGATACTTACAGAAAAATGGACTTATCTTTTTTTCCCCTCCAGATTGTTTAGATAATAATAGCAACAACAACAAAAACAATAATAATACTAATTATAAGTGGGTTTAATGATAATAATTACATATGAACAGTATAAAATTATGTAATGATATAAATAGTAAATATATTAAAAAGAGCAGTCAACAAAAAGAGAACATTGTCAGAACAATTTAATATTGTTATAATATAGTATTGTCTAAATTTCATAATTTAATTAGGCGTATGTATGTGTGTGTGTGTGTGTGTGTGTGTGTGTGTGTGTGTGTGTGTGTGTGTGTGTGTGTGTGTGTGTGAGTGTGTGCGTGTGTCCTTGTTCCCACAGTGTGTGCCAACAGACTCCCTCTCTCTAGTCACAAGTGTACGTGTGTGTGCATGTGTGTGAATGTGTGAGAGAGAATGCGTGTGTGTGTCTTGTGTCTATAATTATTCTAATGAAGGTTAACGAGCTCTGCTCAACCTCCTCTTTATTAAATTAATCTCAGCCAGTAATGAATCATAATTACTATAATTAGCAGCTTGAGCTGCTTGATCTCACAGTGGTGGCTGGTCAGAGTGAGGTGATGATACAGAGGCTTCCATTTCCTCGTCCCTCTGCTGATACTGTCTCTGCTCAGTTACATGTATGTGCTCCACACAGGTTCGCACGACTATACCTCCCCCTGTTACTATTAGAAAACCTGAAAATCCAACCAAC
Organism: Hippoglossus hippoglossus; assembly: GCF_009819705.1. Taxonomy (NCBI): domain Eukaryota; kingdom Metazoa; phylum Chordata; class Actinopteri; order Pleuronectiformes; family Pleuronectidae; genus Hippoglossus; species Hippoglossus hippoglossus. The sequence continues at coordinate 1,003,613 of NC_047160.1, forward strand.
CTTCTGGTCATATTTAAATAAATGTATAATTTTGCTTGTCTTGTTTTGGTGAAATATTTACATACAGTACTCTCATGTCTAATATCACTGGAAATCACATTACATTTCAAATCACACATACCTTTGTCATGAAATGCTTTGTATTAAAATGCTTTTATATTTTGCCAGCATTTGTTTGAACAGTTTCAGTTCACAATTCAAATGTTGTTTCTGAGGTTCTGAGCCAAGACTCATAAAGCCTACTTATATAATTCAAAAATGTAAAAATATTGAATACTGACCGAAAAATGTCTGCTATCAACAAATACCGAAAAAACCTATGTCATCTAAATTAAATGACTTTTATGTCTCTTACTCCTTCTTCTCTTCCTCCTTTTTCATACATCTCTCTGCTTCTGTCACATCTCTGCTTTTTTTCAAGGTTCTTTATTTTAGATCAGCACTCCTCCTCCTCCCCATTACAGGAGTTATAGTCCCCCTTGCTCTACTCACACACACTTGACCCACCCACCCACCCACACACACACCCACACACCCACACACACACACTCACACGGTTCGACCACAATACATACTAACAGTTAGACACTCAGATAGCATCTGACCTGAAGAATTAATTAAATATGATAGCTGATTAAAAATAGCATAACTAATAGTGTAATATCTCAAGCTGTCGTCTTTAATAGTCAACATTGTGTGTGAGTGTCTTATCTGCTGCAGACAGACGCTCTCACTATTGATTCCTGTTCATTTCAGTTGTCAGGCAGACCGCTCAGCTCATCTGGAATCATTAAACTCTACTGTCTACCTGTCTCTGTCTCCCCCAATGTCTCTCTCTCTCTCTCTCTCTCTCTCTCTCTCTCTCTCTCTCTCTCTCTCTCTGTCTGTCTTTCTCTTATCAGATTTTCCAACATCTTTGTTTATATTTCATCCACAAAATTTACAGTAATTTTATTAACATTTCAATGATACAACTGTTGATATTTTACATTTTTCTAATATTCAACAAATCCGGGCAGAACAACATTAACAGTGAATGTCTTCTGTAGCACTGTATGTGTGTACGTCTTATTCCTACAGCTTCAGTAGCATCCCCATAGTAAAACACATCAGCAAGCCATCCTGCTGCACTAACATGTTCCTTCATAAACACATACTGAAGACAACTGACTCATACTGTATGTAAACTTCATTTACAAAAAGAATAAATTATTTTCTTAAATACTGGTTATTTTTCTTAGGTTACTCAATATTTGTTACAGGGACTATTTCCAGCTGAGGAATCAGAAAGATGGATGGATTGATAATTTCCGGACGACGAGAGGTGACGTACCCTTAGTTTGATTGTGGTGCTGCAAAAGAAATCCTGTGACGATCAGTCATTTACACAACTTATTCCACACCAGGAAATAATGTTTACTTCCCTCTAAAAAAACTCACATGACTTCCCTCAAGACATTCAGGGTCAAGTCTCTCTGACTTACTTGCAACATGAATGTGTTTTCAATCTACTACGAGGCCTCTGTGTTGCTTCGCTTGATCTAACAAACAATGGCACTCAACTGCTGACCATGCAGGCACTGTGCTAACATAAACACACACACTCACACACACACAGATGACCATCAGATCAATATTTATGAACTATCGTGCTCCTGACAAACCAGTGAGCCACATCCAAGTTATGGCAAACAATCAGCACAGACAAAAATTCAGAAGAGCCATTTTATTGTCTGCTAATTGATTAATGCAGTTAATCCTTCAACAGCTTCTATTGCGATCCTGCTTCTAGAAAGATGTTCTGCCCTACAACTGTCTATTTGGCCATGTAAACATGTTGTTGGTTCAGTTCAATTCACTTTGGAGGGTGTTTTTATGTGTCTGGAATCATGTCCATTCCAGGAAGCCGATACAAAGCTGGTTTGACTGCTCTCAATGATATATTGATGAAACCATGTCAAATTTTGTTCAGTTCTGATGTATACATGGGGCTGGATTACCAACTGGACAAACTGGCCAAGCCCTCAGCCCCATGCACACTGTCAGGGCCTCAATGCCTCACATTCATTATCTGCATTTATCCAGTAGTAATTTGATTGTATCAATAAAGCAACTCTGGCCTTAAACCTATGTAGCACCTTACTTTAGCGTGAATTCACATATCCAGGTCCCTATGTCAAAATGAACATGACCATATTCCTATAGAATGTTTTATTGAACTAAAGCAGGGTAATTTAGCCATATGTGGTCTGGAAATGACCTTTAAACACTAGAGGAGGTCAACATGAGCGATGGGTATAGAGTACTCCTTTGCTTTGTTAAAGGTGTTAATTCAGCTCCATGATCAATTTTAAACTGCACGATGTTTATTGTTTTTTAATTGAATTGCATTATATTGAGACATCTATTTAACATTCTCTTTCCTTGACAGTACAAATAGTTTCCAGAGCAGCGGGGAACAATATATTTGGGTACAGCGGATCTCTGATATACCAGCTTATACATTATGTTATAGCTCACACTATACAAGCTATGTTAACATATAGTACATACTGTACATTTGACAACACAATAACAATCAGCATATTCCAGCTGCTGCCAAAGATCTGCCTCCTGTAAGAAAGAATTGCAGAATAAAATTGACTTTTTTTCATTTGATTTCTACTCTTTGTGCTCGTCTCCTTCAGATAATTGGAAAAAATCCAGTGTTTTGTATTAAAGTGGTAGAAGTAGTAATAACATGTTTATAAGCTGCATCTACACAACAAACCACTGTGCTCACTGTGGTAGTGCAATGAAATACAACATTAAACACAATGAAAATTATGGATTTTTAGGAAAGTAAAATGTTAATGGTGTTCATCTGTGCAAGACTCTGTTCCTGGATGAGAGGGTTGTGAAGTGATGAGAGGTGATGTCCAGCTTTAAAAACCTGAAATCACTTAAAAGTCTTTGTGGATCTTCAGGGCTAAAATGGTTAAACATATCACTTTATTCTCACAGTGGCGCTTTCACACAGTAGCAATGATATCTTTGCAGCACAGTCCTTCGTTTTGTGTGTGTGTGTGTGTGTGTGTATGTGTGTGTCAGTGATTGGTTTCTGTTTTATGGACTGGCTAGCAGAGTGCTAGTAATCCGCAGAAATAAATCTGCTTTATTTGACCTTAGTGTTAACTGCAATAAAATACACTTTACTGCTGGACAGAGACATGTACACACACATACACACACACACATACACACACACACACACACACACACACACACACACACACACACACACACACACACACACACACACACACACACACACACACACACACACACGGTGGCCAGCTATCGGGTCATTGCTGGCCACTTGACAACATTTATAAGGACATAGAGAGGGAAATATTTTCTACACGGGCTGTTGTCCTGTAGCTACACATTACACACACACACACACACACATTAACACACACACACACACACACACACACACACACACACACACACACACACACACACACACACGGTGGCCAGCTATCGGGTCATTGCTGGCCACTTGACAACATTTATAAGGACATAGAGAGGGAAATATTTTCTACACGGGCTGTTGTCCTGTAGCTACACATTACACACACACACACACACACATTACACACACACACACACACACACACACACACACACACACACACACACACACACACACACACACACACACACACACCTGTTTACCATGTCTGTTGCAAATAGATGCATACTGTGGTTCATATTATTACGTTATTGTTTAACTTGGTCTCATTCATCTCTGATATAATAACCAGGCCTATTTAATGTATATTCTCCAAGAATTCAGACTTGCTGTCAGGTTCAGGTTGGACTTGTTAACAACTCTGTTGAACTCTGGTAATGTTTGGACAGATATATTTACCATACTTTTTACAAGAGTAACCTTTTTATTCATGGGCTTGGCTGATGCCTTCGCAACAAGCAAGCAGCCAAATATTCCATCTGAGATGGAAGAAGGCTGAGCTTATTTTTGGGGACATAATTCAGCAAAATTTTTAAAAAAGGTCTGTTCGGTCTGTAAATAACCACATGCTTGATTTGAATGGGGTAAAAGCAGAAGAAACATTCATTTAAAAGTAAAAGCTGTCACATCTGACAGGATGTCTCTCAGGAGCGTGCAGTACACTGCTTCCATGATAATAATATGACCAATAGTTTTCACAGAAGACATCACTAACTTCCATTTCTTGTCTTCCCGTTTCATGTCCCTATTGTCAGCAGCTATCTTGTTTCTGTCACATCCAATAACAGAAGAAGAAAGTCTTCCACTTTTCTTAATTATGAGTAGATGTTCCAATTTGAAGAGCTTCAGCCTGGATAATTAAGTCATATTCTTGGACAATTATAACATCACCAGCTACATACAAAGTTTGGAAAGTGTCGTAATTATCCTGAACATCAAAGAAAGGGGTTAAAATGTTTAACTTTTACCTTCAGCGCTGTGATGCCAATAACATTATAATCGATGTTGTATTTGAATTTACTGTTCTTAAACATGGCAATTCTTGTAGCTCAGAGGAATCTATTAGAGGAAAAAATGTGGTGTACAATAGGTTCTGGGGAGAATTAAAACAACTGCACAAAATAGGATCAAGTAAGTACATATCATCAGTGTTGTGCAAATATTAGTGTGACCACACAGGCATGGGTGCTGCCTGAGATACTGGCTCCCAGCTGAGACACTGAGATCCACATAATACGTAATGTATTCAAAAAGTATGAATTATGAAAGCCATTCAATTATAGCTATCTTAGAAAGTCCAAGAAACGATTAGACAAAATAAGTTTGAGACGACAATGTTCCACCATCAGAATGTATAGGCAGTTTTCTACACTGCTTCAGTTCAGTGGATTGTGGGTTTCAGAGGAGACAAACTGTTTGTACCTATTAAAGTAGTTGTGTTGCTGGCTGCCACTTGAGGTGAATGAGAGTATAAACCCAGTGAGACCAAATAAAAAACACAGACTCCTGTTTCAGTATAGACCAAAACTAGACATATCACTTTCTCTTAAGCCACTGAATTAAACTGATAGCCATCTGTATTGTCAAAGACTGAATAAGGGACTAAATAAATCTCAAACACACACACACACACACACACACACACACATACACACACACACACACACACACACACACACACACACACACACACACACACACACACACACACACGCACACACACAAACACACACACACATGCCTGCTCACACAAACACACGCATTTTCCAATTCTACCACTACAGTAAATATTCTAATTATTGTAAACTTCTTTTTGCTATACCTCCTAAGGATACAACATTCGGTATATATTTATGGTGCACAAATATTATATTTCTGCCTCACCTATAATGTATAAGAGCAATATGTACAGTAGCCTTTCTTCAGGTCCGACAAGGAAAATTGCTCACTACTGGGAACAGAGAAAAAGCCAATTTACCTTATTGACTGTCATAAACAATTTTTATACTTGACCCGTTCCTTGTCATCTTGAAAAAATAAACTGAATGGTAAGAAAATTTGACACTACAGAGATGAGTAAGTTAAAAAAAAGAACATTTAAAAACAGAGGAATTTGCGTATTCTATTTGTATGTGTGTTTATTTCATGCTTGTATGTAATAGGTTCAATTTTCTTTTCATCGCTTGGGCTCAAATAAGGCACTTAAAGGAAAAAGTTAGGGGAACCCAAGAACCACAGTAATTGTAATAACGAATTCAAAAAGAATATACAGCACTTACTTTTTACTATAATAAAATGTAAAAGCTGCTCTGAAGTGTTCATGTCGGGACCAAAGTTATTCTTCATTTTGCAGGTTATAATGTAATGATAGGACAAGAACACGCACACACATACGCATACACACACAGACACACACACAAACACAGACAGAGAGAGAGCTGTCAAGTATAACATCAGAGCTCCAGGCAGAGAAATGTGGCATGTGTGCAGCAGCAGAAAAAAAGCAAATAAAGCAAATAGTGTTATCAGTAATTTAACAGCAGGCTGATATGGCCTATTGATCTGTCCAGTGGAATCTTTTATCTCCACAACACAATGTATCCACTCTGCTGTTTATGACCCCACCACACCAACCCACCACCACCAACCCACCACTAGCACCACACACAGTCTATTACAAGCCTTGGGTCTATCAACACATACTGTAGGGACACACTTATCACAATATAAACACATAGGAACACACCCAGGAGAGCAATTCAACACAATTGGACCAAGAATGTTTATGATCCTGAGCTGTGTCTTTTTTGGCTCTACCACTAGTGGTCACTAAATTCGCACAATAAAAAAATGTTGCCGCATCAATTCAGAACCATTGTTGTGAGGGTGCTCATTGTTAATGGGGCTGGTGCAGTGGTGTGTGTGTGTGTGTGTGTGTGTTTGTGTACAGTATGTGAATGCTACTCTGAACCAAGTTGATGGCCTAATGTTAATACATTTGCTTCATAAATGATAACAATATGCTTGCTAATTACTCAAAGGCGGATACTTTGCTTAGTATCCATGACTTTACAAACAGATGTAGTTCCATTGCTTTATTAAGAGAGCTAACATGGAAACATCAGTTAAATGATTTCAATGGATTTCCAGAAACCTAAGTGGGGAACTTTTATTAAGCTCAGTGCAATAGACACTCTCTCAGCACACTGCCATTCATTCTTATTAGCTAAACAACTTTAAACTCAATTTTCTTGTCAAGCTCTGTTAATCCTTCTTTTGTTGATATTGTTCATGTCCTTTCTTCGGTTCTGAAATGGTTCATGACTAACAATGTTATTTATGCCATTACTGCTGAATTGGCTTGTTTCCACACTGGATGGGAGGACTGATCAGATGTCAGAGTTGTGACTGTGTTCAGACAGACTGGTCCAGACCATGAGAACAAACTCAAACATTTTGGTAACTCCAAAGTATTCATATATTACCTGCATACATTAAGGAGCAGGGGTTTGTTCAGAGAAAAGAAAAAAGACTAATTTGACCTGTAATGTAACTAATTACTTTGTCTGTTGGGTCATTAGCAGAGTGATGTAATTACATTTTTAATGAATCAATCATTACAATTAGTATCGTGTGATGAGCCCCTGTGGAACACAACCCAGCATTCTGTGTATTCATCAGGTGTTAGACAATTCTTTTAGTGGTTTCAAGGGGCCCAGTAACAGTGTCTATCACACAGTCAGTCAGGAGAGAATCCTTCTTACCGTCTGCAACACCTCTATAGTTCAGCAACAAACTCTCCTGTGTGACCTCTTTAATGCTACATATCTGATTGTCATAATAACTGGCACACACACACACACACACACTCCTCTATTAACTCTCTAATCTCTCTGCTTTATTTGTCTATTCTATCCATCACAGAATTAAAAGACACACACTGTAGTTAAAATGCCCAATAAATCCATGTTCATCAAGCAATGTGCAGCAATTATATCTCCTTTATGGCGGCCCTGTTGCCAGCGGTACCCGCAAATCTTTTGTTAATTAAGATCATCCCATTAAGAAACTAATTAACAATTAGCATAAACATAATTAGTGAATGCTGACATTTGGCGTGCTGCATTGTTGAAATCATTTCTAGAAATTGCCCTCAGAGGTTTTTGTCAGAGGGGGATAATGGTGGTACTTTGTCACACACAGCCATAAACACAAAGAGGAACATACACGATGAGCTCGCCAGCTAATTTTCATAGTGTGTGTGAATGTATATGTGCTTGCCTGCGTGCGTGTGTGTGAGTTTGTGAGAGAGAGAGAGAGAGAGAGAGAGAGAGAGAGAGAGAGAGAGAGAGAGAGAGAGAGAGAGAGAGAGAGAGAGAAAGGCAGTTAAACATACAGAAAATAATAGAACAGTTGTCCTGAAGAGTTACAAACCCTCATGTTCTTTCTTATCTACAGAAGGTGTCGGTTCCAAAAAGTTTGACTTATTACCTTCATTGTTGTTCATTTGTGTGTAATTGTACCTTTGCTTTGACTTAATGTTCTATCTGAGCTAAGAATAGATGCAGTCAATCATCGAACTCAGTGTCGTATCATAGGATGTATTGAAGATCAGTGCCATTAAGATGTCAAAAGAGCTTTGATTTTGATTTGGCCAAAACCTTGCACCAGTGCTTTAAAAGATCTGTGGCAGTATGCAACAGAAACCAAACCAATCTGCCTGAATTGCTTTTTCAAAGAAAGAGCACCAATCCAAAGGGACACTGAGGACAGTCAATGAACAAAGTAATACAGGCTTTGGCTCAGGAAGTTGAGTGGTAGAGCGTCCACTAATCAGATGGTTTGATTCTCGGCTCCAACTGTCCACATGCCAAAGAGTCCTTGGTCAAGACAGTGAACCCCCAAACTGACCCCTGGTGGGTATTGCTGGCAGTGTGTAAATGATGTGTGACAGAAAGAAAGAAGATCCATACAGGACATAACGTGAAACAGACTGCAGACTATCAGTGAGAGAGCACGTCCATCCTAGAGGCTACTTTAGACTTGCACTCTTGTTGTATATTGTCTCCCTTTTTTCTGTTGTAGGGCTTTTTCTCTTGACATTATAGAAACCAGACAAAGCCAGTGTGGCAAGTACTGGGTTTTCTGCTGTTAATTGCACAACACAGTGTAATGTGTTGCATTACACTGAATGGAATGAGAGAAAAGTCTTTGTCTAAACAGCCACCAGAGCAGGACAAAGTCTGCAGACAGAAAACCAGCTGAATAATACTGACATCTCATCCCACACGCACACACACACACACACACCCACACACACACACACACACACACACACACACACACACACACACACACACACACACACACACACACACACACACACACACACACACACACACACACACAATGGCCAGTCTCCTCTTTTCATCTCCTCTCCTCTCCAATGGGCAGCAGTCTTTAGAAAATTAACTTTGAAAAGTCCAGAAGAGACATACAATTCATCACATGCAGCTCTGTCAACCACAACACTATTAGAGACAGGGGTAGAACATGTGTGTGTGTATGTGCATGTGTGTGTTGCAATGACAACCATCCCACAGAAGCATTTACTGTAGGTCTGTCTGGGGATGTCTCTGCATCTCAGTGTGTGGTGCGTGTCTGTGTGTATGTGTGTGTGTGTGTGTGTGTTGCCATCTTCAGAGGCTTTGATAAATGTATCTATTTGGTGGTGTGTTTCAGGCACACTGGCTGTGTGTGATGGATGGATAGAAAGCAGCTGCTAATATGTGGGATCGGACTAAACACTACTACACTGCTATCACCTACACCCATCCTGCTATTAACACCTCAGCTGTACATACTTAGTGCAAGAGGCCACCACCGATGGGCAATATTATTATTCCTGCTGTTATACTTCTTAAATGTTTAGTTGTGGACTTAAATCTTAATGGCAATCTCAGTCTGTCATTCTGTGTTTATTACCTTCTAATTTAACATAGATATGGGAGAAATAATATTCTAGGTTATTTTCCCATCAAAATTATATTCTTAACATGCTTTAATTAGCATATAGAGCTGATGTGATTAACACCTTCATCTACTTAGAAAATGTTACTGTCCAGTGTGATTACGGTGTGAAAGTGTTGCAGAGCCTGGATACATGTGGACAAGTACAATCCAAAAATGTATGGTGACGCAAAGAAAGAAGTCACAGTACCACAAGGACCAAGGTTCAGATCATGGCTGCTGTGCTTCTGCCTGGGTAAAGTGCATTGTCAGTGTGTGCAGGTGGAAAGCTGTTGAGAGATCAAATATTTGTGTCTGCACTAGTGAGTCTTATCATTGGGGCACCTTCAGGGTGGAAAAATGGTCCAGTGGGATATATCAAAAACCCCTGTGCACCATGTCCTCCTATTGAAGCTTATTTCTGCCAGGTGAATGTAATGGTCAGAGGGGCATTCACTGCAGATCAACAGAATGAGTTAGAAGCAGTCAGCTCCACGGTGCATGCTGACATAGCCCTCCCACACTAGGAGAAAGAGTGGGACAATTAGACCATCCAGAGTATCTTTGAGGTTTGAATATGTGATCAAAGATCAAAATTGTGCTCTAATTCCATACAGTTGTACCACAGGACTATTCTGACAACAGTCTAACAGGATTCCACAGCTGCAATCTACAACCACTGAACCCATTTGATTTTTAAGTGAGGTGTTGGCTGAGATAATTGTTCCTTAATGGGACTTTGCAGGACCTTGAAGCTGAAAGAAACGTGCAATACCACAGTCTAATGTCAGTTGGCACAGTGGAAGTCGTGTTAGCTCTAGTGTGTCTCACTGGAAACTGAAGATAAACAGAGCAGCTTCAATATTCAATAAGAGGCCCAGAAACACTCTTGTGCTGAAATACATGTTTTCTTGAAAATAGACTAAAAGATCATAAAAAATAGTAATTACTGTGGAGCCAAGCTTAGCTGATGTGCTTGAATGCTGAACACTGAACGCCCCTGAAATTGTGGTGCACTTGATGGTGCAATTGTGGTGCACTTGATCTGCCCACTTGGTAATCTAGCCTTGGTGCAAGTTAGGGTGACTATTTATAATTCAAACATATTCTGGCGTGTTGATGCCTAAGAACTGAGTCTTAAATCATGGATACAGCAGGTGCATTCAGACTCTATAGAGTCTACTGTGTATTGTTAGCAGCACTGTAGTGATGTAACTCTGTCCTGTCATCTGTTGTGTGTATACAAAAGGTTTTTGAGTTTATCTTGGTGCACATCTTCAGGTCAACATGTCCATATGACCTTCTACACCTTCCTTCATCATCCCCCTCACTAACAAAGACTTTACACACACAAGGCATTATTAACACTGACACACTTACAGGCTTGGCCTAAACTACAAACAGTTTTATTATGTCACCCAGTGCATTTAACCATGTGTTTTCCTGAATTTTCTTCTTAGCAAAGACTGCTCCATGTGGGGCAGTGCAATTCGAAGTGTATTGTCTGCTGGTTGTGTTGCTTCATTGTAGCTGAACCTTCAGTGTCAGTCTGAGGAGACTATTGATTTTAATTAGCGTCTGCCCACAGGGAGCTGGCTGATGATTGGAGAAGAATAGGATGTCCTCAAAACTATGATAAAAATCACACACACACACACACACACACACAGCTAATTATTAGGTTTAATCAGTGGTGGAATGGCTCTAGGTCCTATCCAAGGTGCTTAGAGGTGGAAGGAAACACAAAGAGATGGAGGGTGGGTTTTTAATCCACATGTAGCACAAATTTAAACAGAATTTGAGAGTAATTCTCCAAAAGAAATGTACACAGGGAGAAGTAAAAGCTTCTGTGAACATGTGAGTCACACACCTTATTATGTAATTGTTTATTTATCTATTTTTTCACCTTCACCAAGGAGGTTATGTTTTCATTTACGTTTATCTGTCTGTTAGCAGGATTACGCAAAGCTACTGAACCACTTGTATTGGAACTTGATGGAAGGGTGGGGTGTGTGCCAAGGAAGGTCCCATTATTGTGAAAGGGCAGATCCATGAATTATTTTTTAAGTTTCTTTCTTGAGAACCTGTGGTGGCCTTCATTTGTCATAATAACTCAAAAGATGTTTAGTTTGTCCAGTCTGGGCTACTGTAAAAAACATGGCGGCCTCCGTAGAAAGGACCCGCTCCCAATGTCAATATAAAGTATTTAAATATAAACGGCCCATTCTAGGGTAAACAGAGAGAGAGAGAGAGAGAGAGAGAGAGAGAGAGAGAGAGAGAGAGAGAGAGAGAGAGAGAGAGTAGACTGGAGAGAGATAGCATTATACTAATTGTAAGGGGCTTTGCTGGACATCGTATTTTATAGAAAAACATCTAGTTAAAAATAATAGAAAGAGTTAAAACTTCAGGTATCACTTTAAGGTAAGACTTCTTTAATCCCGAAGGAAATTCTTGTCTGCAGAAGCATGTAAAAGCTTGTATTAGAATGAAAATAATAAAATGTCCAGCATGTACAAATAAAGTTGATGGTTCAGTGTTCATTTTGCTACTGAAAAGCATGACTTAAAATACTATTCAACGACCCTTTCTTTAAGACAAAAACTAGAAGAAATATTTGAAAATTAAGACTATGATTAAATGTAGCCTAATACATACTTCGTTGATGAGCAAAAACAACAACAACAACGGCGGGAACAATATTAGACACAATGAAATAAGACCTAAATGCACTGCTCTCTTGATTTGTAATACACATTTATCGCAACATAATAATATCCTCTTTAACAACAAAAGACCTTAGAAGAAACACACCAAAGAATAAGCACTTGACGCCTTAGTGTGAGATATAAGGCAACTTCAACAGATGCCGGTTGTATTTGTAATGGTAGAGATTTCCCATCATGTTGGAGCAACTACTTCTAAGGTTTGACCACCTTTTGTTCTCAGTCTAGTGGACCAGGACCAGAGAGGCCTGCTGGTCATACAGAGATAATGAAGGTCACAGGTGTAGACAGGTGCCTCACCATGAGGGTCTCACATCCTGTTAACTAGTGGACTAAAGAGGTTTTAGTTTCTGAGTTTCTTTACACATGGAGACTGTTTCCGTTCTCTATGCTCAGCTCATGCCAACTACCTTCTGGCTTTAGCTTCAGCAAACAAAATGCTAAACAAATCTTTAAATTCCTTTAAAAACCTTTATTTTAAAAATATTGGTGCAAAGATTTGTTCTTACTTCAGCTGCAACATTTCTGTGTTAAAAAGTGCAAAATGGAAGTAACTGGAAAGTAAGTGGGCAAATAAAAACAATGTTTTCGTTAAACAGAAACTTGGATCAGCAGAGTGGGGAGTATAACATGACTGTGTGGTTGATGTCTTACTGAAGGAATTAGTTCTGATGAAATGTACATAATATTAAATAAGGTAAACACTGTGTGCTTCTGAGATCACATTGCTGCAAACTGCATCAATAGTAAATCAAAATGGGCTCAGATCAGAGACCACTAAGTAGGAAATGTTCTTATTAAAGACATTCATCTAAAACTGGTCAAATTAGATGGAAAGACGTCTTTAACACAGGTATTTCTTCATTTCTTTCTTTGTGTCTTTCTGAACTTTTCCTGGCTAATGAAAATCCAGATCCATGCATCTCTTCCACTTTCCATCCTCCATCCTGTAAAACTGTGGGGATTTGTTTTGCTGTTATATTTGAACCCTTAACCGGCGGGAAGTGTGACCGGTCAGAGTGTGTGCGTGTAATATCCTCGCCCAATCAGAGCACAGGACGGACCGGATTGCTGTCGCTACACAATTACTGTTAAATGTCAATTTCATGGAGGCAATATTGAGGAGATTAGCACTTACCCACACCCTCTCTCTCTCTCTCTCTCTCTCTCTCTCTCTCTCTCTCTCTCTCTCTCTCGCTCTCGCTCTCACGCACACGCACACACACCCACACACATACACCCACATATGTTTTCATACGTACTTTTTGGGGACATTACATAGACCAGCATTAACTGATCCTAACACTAGCCCTTACAGCACACACACACACACACACACATTGAAGTATACACAGAGACACAAACAGGAAAAATGGCAGCAAGACAGTCACATAGACACACACAGGGCAGACATGGCGGTAATGCTAATGTATGGCCTGAGGAAGAGTGAAAGTGAAGGTGACTGAATCCTGTCTAGACTAATGGAAATCTGGCCAACCTTAACCCTATCACTGGAAATCACCTGCACACCCCAACATAGCTGCTAAACATACCTCATCATACACAACTCGACACAGTGTAATTCATATGACCTGTCCTGGCATTCAGTCTGTGCTGCGGCATCTTTACCTTCCTGCATTGAACTAATAATAACTCAGCCTTCAGACTGACACAGTACCTGTTGTCACAGCTATTACTGGAACTCAGGCTGCCTGTAAACTGTTTACCACCAGAATGAATGCTGCAGTGAGATGGTCTTTTTCTGAAAACATAATTTCCACGGAAGAGTCAACGGGAACAGTCCTTTTTCACACTCTTAACATGATTTCAGTTACCAGTTCACAAAGTCTACTTTTTTTAACAAGCTGCTAAGGCAGACTAGCTTGTTGACATTTTTAACCGAGCCGAAAGGTAGCTTATAATTTACCTTATTCTTGCTATCTTACTAATGATAACTAAAGTTATCATTTCTTTGTTGACAGACTTTCCCTGGCTGCAGTCGGACAGTGTTAGAAATGAAGCACCTTGCTAGTTTGAAAGGATTCAAGACATTCTTGACATTATGAACATTTCAAGATAAATGGTAAATGGTTTGTAATTATATAGATCTTTTCTTGTCTTCATGGACACTCAAAGCGCTTTACAGTACAGTTTGCCATTCACCCGTTCGCACGCACATTCATATATTGCATTTATGGGCAGCACTTTTTTCTTTGAGGGGCCATTCAAGGTTCAGCATCTTGCCCAAGGACACTTCGGCATTCAGATGGTGAAGACTGGGATCGAACCACCGACCTTCTGGTTGGAGGACGACCGCATCATCATTTTCAAATGTCTTTTCCTATTGTAGCCAAGATATGTCTGTAGCTGAAATATGATTGAGCCAAGCCTGAGATAGATGGGCTATATTCAGTTACTGTGCAATGGGAAGAGTGGGGTGTTCCAGTGAATACATGGTAAAATGGTCTGTATTTATATAGCACTTTTCTAGTTTTGATGACCACTCAAAGAAATTTACAGTAGAGTATTTTTTTGCGATTCATCCATTACAGTGCATCTATAGACAGCACTTTTTCTAAGTTGATTTGACAGTCTTGTGCAAGGAAATGCATATTACATCCTACAAGTATTATTGTAAATAAAATGGGAATCAGGAAGCCACACCCAAACATGGACAAACAAACATAAGAAGGAAGAGAAAAGACAGGGCAGGATGTAATAATCCCACACAGTAGTTTCCATAGTAAAACATGTTGGCACTGAAAGTTTTCTGATATACAAGTTCTGATTTGTTACAGAGCTTTTCAAGATATTTTGTAAATTCTCTGGAGGAAAATCATCGACATTAATAATACAATAAACAACATCTAATTTGGATGTTTTGTTTCACTTTCAGGGTTGACGTTTTGTCCATTCAGACACACTGGCTTAGTGGGACACCTACATAGAACAGAACTATTGAGGTGGTACATATGGGTGGCAGATGATAAAATGCACACACACACACACACACACACACACACACACACACACACACACACACACACACACACACGCACACACACACACGCACACACACACACACACACACACACACACACACACACACACACACACACACACACACACACACACACACACACATACACGCACACAAACACACAATCACTCTTTCACATGGTCTACCAGGCTTGACTCTGAGCTTCAAAGCTTTGTTCTGAGTGATTGACTGGTCACTGACTGCCTGACAGTGTGTGTGTGTGTGTGTGTGTGTGTGTGTGTGTGTGTGTGTGTGTGTGTGTGTGTGTGTGTGTGTGTATGTGTGTGTGTGTGTGTGTGTGTGTGTGGCTTAGAGATGTCAGTTCACCTGACATACACACATTTAGAGTACCTGACTGATCCCACAATCCATTATGGGAGGTTTTCTTACTGAATAAAGTGGTCAGAACATTGACTGGTGTTAAATAGGTGTCAGACACTACTGCTGGAGGCCAGTCAACGCTCAACGCTCACTTAACACACAACACTGGTATTTTAATGTACACTGCTGCTATGAAAAAAGTAAATATATAAATATAGTATACGGAAAGTATGATATCATATGAATGTATGATACTGTCCCAAACAATTAGTTACCTTAAAAACCAGGACTAATTACACTCCCCAAATTAGATTGTCTTAAAGATTAAAATAAACATTTTGTGAAATGCACATATTTGCATACTTCTTAAATGTACTCTACTCTGTATAATACTGAAACGTTTGACCATACAAGGTTACTTTTGTAAAGACCAGACACAGCGGAAATAAATGAAATAAATGAATAGTTAATGGGCTGTATGTAGTGCTAGTCTAGCATCAATTACCACTCAAATGCTTTATTCTGCAAGTCACATTCACCCATTCACACCCATTCACACAGTGCTTCTGTATATGCCAAGCTTTCTATCACACTCTGACAGAACACCCAGGTTAACATAGGGTTTGAGAGAATTTCAGAAAAAGTGAATACACTTGATTGTTCTGTCAACCAGTTAACCCTCTGAGAGGAGCTTCCATGTGGTGGAGAGTTAGGTTATCGTCCGGTAGTACGAAGGTGTTGTGCCATTGTGGGAATCGGGATCACGACTGATTCTTGTTCCAGGAGAATTATGTGATCTACTCTTAGATCCACTTGGCATTTCTGATGTGTGAAGCCTTTTTCTCACATATGTCCTTCCATAATTGCTCAGTCTCAGCTCTGGATGGGTCTGTAACTTTGATAATATTTCCTTGCAACTGGGAGAAAGGCATGGATGAGTCTGTGGAGAACGGGTCATTTATTCTCTTGGCCTCTGCTTCTCAGGTGTATCTCTTCAGCTAAGTGGCCAGAGTTGTGGGTCTTTATTTGGCCGTCTCTGGAACCTCAGTTATGGACATGTTGTAATTTCTTTTCCACCCAGGACCAGTCTGTGCAATATACAAAGGCCATGCACAGAACTTATGGTGAATTCGGGGACATTTGGCAATGTGGGACACCTAAGCTTCAGTCTATTTATTTCCTGTTCTGAAAAAATCTAGTCAACAGCACCTTTACAAAAATTTAGCATGGACATCATGTGACTTTTTTGTTAACCATTTTTTTGTTGTGCCACTTTATCAAATATGACTAATAATGTGGGTTAGAATGCTTTAGGTAATCTGGGACAGTCAATTATGTTCTCTAAATGAGGAAATATGCACTTAAACTTAAAGGGAAAAAAAAGATAAACTAAAGAGATGTAACATATGATCTGCAGTTGTTAGACAGGAGTTAATAGTGAATACAGTCTGTCCCTGTCTGTTTAAAGTGATTGTCAGGTTAGCTAACTAGCGCATAATCAGTTTGCCCTCTAGGACAGAGATGATCCAAAAAGCACAGAAGAGTTTCTGTCCGGTGGTCTGCAGCCACTCGTTTCACCAAACGAGATGTGGAGAAGACAATTGGGTGATCAATGATGATGGTCTCTCACCTGCAAGGACTGTTTGGGGCCTGAATAGGCCCAATAGAAAACAGCAAATTATTGAATTCTAAATTATATTAAATAAAATGTGATGCACCTCTAAAATAATGTTTTAATTGAAAATTATAGTTTCTTTATTTAAGACAGGGTTCTAAAAAAGTATGACTTTTACATGTTAATATGAAGCAATAATATTTCCATGAATAATATAAATTTACTTATTCATCTTTCCATGGGTAAGATTGTAATTGATAATTGGTAATATTGAGGTTGAGATGCATAAAGCAAGGTGATTTAGGCTTTTTTTTGAAGACCTAATACAAGTGTCTCCTATTACCAAGTGACCTGTCCCAGATTATAAAATTCAGGCAGAATTTCCTTTTTTGGCAAAAAGAACACAAAAAGCTGTGCCATGTCTCCTCTAGAATAGAACACAATCTTTTATTGTCATTGCATAGTGTAAAACAATATTTAGCAGCAATCCTCAAGGTGCATAATATAACAAAAAAATTAATAAAAGGGTAAAAAGGTGCAATAAAAAAGTGTATATATGAGGTAGAAGAAATTTAAATATAAAAACAGTACAGCAGATGTATAAATGTGTATGTGTACATGTAGTGCAATTTAGAATATGTACAGAAGGTACATTGCAGTAGATGTAAACATCTGTAAACATTGTGAATGTTTCAGGTCCCAAACAGTCAGTGTGTCAGTTATTTAGCAGGGTTCAGTTCTCTTATGGCCGCGGGGTAGAAGCTGTTTGTCCGTGATTTGATCGACCTGAAGCATCTGCCAGAGGGTAGCAGGTCAAACAGATGATGTCCAGGATGAAAAGGGTCCTTCAGGATGTTTGCTGGTCTGCTGCTGCAGCAAGACCTGAATAAGTCTTCCAGAGAGGGCACTGGCACTGGTCATCAACACTGGGCAGCTGATTATCCTCTGGGCAGTGTTGATGACCCTCTGAAGAGCTCTCCTGTCTGCTGCTGAGCATCCAGTGTACCACACTGAGATGCAGTACGTCAGCAGGCTCTCGTGTCTTTGGACTTCATCTCTGTAGGCTGTCTCGTCTCCTCCTGAGATGAGTCCAACCACAGTTGTGTCGTCCGCGATGCTGGTGTTGGTGGGGTGGGTAGGGGCACAGTCATGAGTTTGGAGGGAGTAGAGGAGGGGACTCATTATGCAGCTCTGGGAGGCGCCGGTGTCAAGGATGAGGGTGGAGTAGAGGTGTGGGCCTATTTTCACAGTCTGAGGGCGGTTTGTCAAAAAGTCCTTAATCCAGTTTTCCTCCAGGTTTGTGGGAGTCAAGGTCTGTCAGTTTTGTGAGCAGTCTGCCCAGTATGACAGGGCAGAGCTGAAGTCTATGAAGAGCATCGTCACATAGCTCCCCTGGTGTTCAAGGTGAGTCACTGCAGTATGAAGAGCAGTGGTGATGGCGTCTTCAGTAGACATCTGTAGTTAAACTGGTGTGGATCCAAGGTCTGTGGGAGGCTGGTTTTGATGTGTTGCAGAACCAGCCTCTCAAGGCACTTCATCATGACCGGAGCAAGTGCGACCGGACGGTAGTCATTGAGGTCACCGATGGCGTTCTTCTTTGGCAGTGGGCTGATTGTGGAAGACTTCAGGCAAGTTGGGATGATGGATTTGGTCAGGGACAGGTTGAAGATTTTTGTGAAGACATCGGAGAGCTGGTCTGCACATTCCTTCAGGGCCCTTCCTGTCACGCCATCAGGGCCAGCAGCTTTCCGTGGGTTCACGGCTCTGAGCACACGCCTCACATCATGCTCTTGTAGAGTGAGGGTGAGACAGTTTGAGGCTGATGGGGGGGGTCTGCTTTTGCCATCCTGATGCCTCTCTTCAGGTTGGCTCTAGCAGTGCTGTACAGGGATCTGTCGCTGGATCTGAAGGTTGTGTCCAGATGTTTGAGAAGAGATTTAACTTCCTTTGTCATCCAGGGTTAGTTGGTGAGAAGAATGCTGGGCAGTGGCGGTTTTTGTGGCTGTTTTCTTAGCCTAGCAAAAAGGCCCAACCGGCATCCGCGCTTGTGCTTCTCGATGCCTGCCGGAGCCAACAACAATCCACAGAGAGCCCGGTGTTCTGACTATCTCCTCCTGTATGTTGTGCGAGTGAATAAATGTACTCGTAACTGTCTGGTTTTGCTGTATTCCAATGGTCAGAAGAGCTTGACGGTTGTAGGTGGGATTTGCCTTACACAATGTAAGGTGTAGAAACAGACATACTAGCAAAAACACACTTAACCCTTGTGTTGTCCCTGCTTCCCCTGGCTGTTGGCCCCCTCACATAGCCCACCACATATTAGCACGCACACGTAGGGCAATAGACAAGTGAGCAACCCTTGCAGATGTATTTGTTACACCCGCGGCACACGGTGTGAGTTTTACAGTCCTTTTTCCTGGGGCATATCTGACACCTCTTCCTCTTACTCGCCCCGAGCGGGGCTGCTGCGGCGGCGACTAGGGCTAGGGAGGAGGCCGGACGCTCGGGTCGAGTGTCGTCGTCGTCGTGGTCAAGAGCTCTCACAGCCTTCACAACCGCGGCGGACGCGTCCGTGCGGGGGATGCGCTCCCTATGTGCGATGAACGGAGTCACGAGAGCCTTTCCCAGCTGCTCTAGGAACACCCTCCGCTTGTTCTGCTTGCCCGGCATCCAGTCGGGGTTGATCTCTCTCCATATCAAGGAGGCGTTGTACGAAGAGACGTCGAGGATGTTGTGGAAGACGACCAGGGGCCAGCGCGCGGCCATCCTCCTGCAGCTGTACGTTCCGATCACCTTGTCTAGGTTGTCCACGTCTCCTTTGTTGCGGTTGTAGTCCAGGACGATGACCGGTTTACCGTCCTCACGGTCGCTGATGTCGGCCTCGGCGTGCCGCGTGCTCAGGAGCACCACATTCCTGTTTTTCTTTGGGATGTAGGACACCAGAGTGGCGGTGGGCGTGAATGCGAACTTGGATGAGAACACCTCTCTTCCCTTGACCGCGAGCAGCCTGGTCAGGAGCTCGAGCTTGTTCTTCCGAACAGTGCCGACCACGGTGAGCTTCCTCTCCAGGAGCTGCCGCGCGAGTTCGTAGGAGGTGAAGTAATTGTCGCACGTAACGTTGCGACCGTGCAGTCCCTCCATGACATCGAGCACTACCCGCAACCCCTGGTTCCGTTCTGGGCGTCCGCCGCTCGGCTTTCCGGTGTACACTTGCGGTCTGCTTCTCGGTCTGCTTCTCGGTCTGCTTCTCGGTCCGCTTCTCGGTCCGCTTCTCGGTCTTGCTCTTCCGCGTCCTCTTCGGGTTCAGAGGATTGTTGCTGGGAGAACAGCTGTTGGAGAACCTGTTCTCTGGTGAAAAAAAATCCTATGTGTTGTTTTCATGTTCATTGCAATAATAATAATAATAATTGTGAAGGCAAGTTTGACATCCTAAATTTCCCCCGGATTTTTCCCACTATATTTCTCACTAATGCACATTTTTCACAGCCATCATCACCACACAAAAGGTCAGAATAAAAAGGGGACACAATCACCAGTTGAATTGCTCAGGACCCAAGGAAATGCACTGCTGTTTGGATGATGCTCTCAAGAAACTGGATTAACCCAGGCCATGTTCAATGGGCACTGCACAATATTGTTCATTTAAATAACTGATAGCAATGTCACATTCCAAAATATTAATATTAATATTAATTAATAATCACACGAAACACCATCATAGTGGTTTGTGAACATTTCACATTAAAACATATTTTTCATACTACTGTACTAAGAATAAGTAATGAGTCGAACATGTTTTTTTTTATCTGTGAGCGGCATTGGACCTTACTGGTCATTTTTATGTTTGTTATCCGATTTTAATCTGTTGCTGATAAAATCTGTGCAAAAATAATAAAGTGAAACATAAATTACTTAATAAAATACAAAAGATAAAAGGAAGGGTGCCATATCATTTCCCAGCCTGGTGCTCTCCATGTAAAAGGCCATGTGGTGTGTCAGTGGGCAGCTGAGGCTGCAGGCTGCAGCTAAATCTGCTCCACATCTTGTCTGCTGGCCACAGTCTTAAATCTACAACATTCTGTTGAGCATAGCTTTGCTAACCTCAGACAGCCACCTCTGTGGCACCACTATCACTCACTGTGTGTGTGTGTGTGTGTGTGTGTGTGCGACCAGACCACAGTGCAGATAACCTGATGTTATTGATGCTCAAGACCACAGAGCCACTGCTATCTACATGTGCTGCATAACACAGACACTCACACACACACACGCACGCACACACATACACAAACGCACAAACACACACACACTGAGAGACCATATTAGCAGCTAGCTCAGGTCTGAGAGTTTTGGACAGTCTTCTCTCCTCTCCTTCCTATCTCTCTCTCTTGGTGAAAGACCTTCTTTCTTCCCATCTTTCTGTTTTCCCTTCAACTCGTTTTCTCTCCCTCCTCCCATCTCTAGGTCTTCCCCACAAATTCCCATCCATCTCCTCCTCTTCTTCTCATCCTCCTCCTCTCTTTTCCACTGTCTCTCCACCCCATTCTCCTCACTTCCTTCTTCTCTCCCCCTCTCTCCTGCCCATTTATCTAAATCTGTGCTCTCCTTAACCACTTCTTATCAAAAGTGGCGGTCGTTTTCCATCCTAAACGCGCCTCTCCAGATTTTAATTTTCTTTAGATTAATGTCCTCCCCTCCTCTCTTAATGCCTTCACAGCCTTCAGCTATCTGGCTCCCTGATGTCTATCAGCGCGCATGTGAGAGTGCACACACACACACACACACACACACACACACACACACACACACACACACACACACACACACACACACACACACAGACACACACACACACACACAAAACATAGACACGGTTCCAACCAGCCTGGGAAAATGGAATAGAACAATTTTCTCAAATTTCCTGTAAATTAGAAAGAGTTGGAATGAAGTGAGAAAAAAATCACCTCAGGAATCTTTTCATTACAAAGGAGCTGACTGAAAACAAACCAGACCAGCAGAGCAGATGGAACCAAACAGACCAGATCAAATAAGGCCACTGGAAGATTATGGATACTGGATACTAAGGCGAGAATTTAAAGCCTTGAGATACCAACAGCCAGGGGGGTAAATACTTTGGAGTGATAGTGTAAGTTTTTGTGCTAACGCTGTACGAATAGAGTATAAATAATCACATTTACTGTATGCAGTGGGAAATAAAATGTGAAGCGGTGGAATACAGTGGTAACAATTCATGATTTAACGAAGAATTTACTGTGGGTTACCAATGGAGTACTTATATGGTATATGAACCACTGATCTATAATCTTTGACATTTCAGGAAAGACGAGTGACGACTTCTGCATCACTTGATGACACCCAGAGAAAGCATACCTCCACCAAGGCTGGCGCCCTATCTCGCCATGGATCTGCCCATTTATCTGGATCCACTAAGAAATGTATTTGGTTCCTTCTTGGCCATGGTCTTACCCTCCACAAAATTTTCCGGGAAATTGCTTCAGTAGTTTTTGAGTAATCCAGCTGACTGCAAGAAAAAAATGCCAGTGAATACATAACCTCCGTGGCGGAGGAAAAGAAATTCGATCATTTTTAGTCTTTTGGCCAAGGGTAATATACAAATTCAGCATTGGTTTGGAGTTTGTTGGTCACATGACATAGAAGTTATTGAAAAAGCATGATTTAAAATATATTTCTTATAAAATATAACAAGCACTAAAATCTAGTAAAACGAGTTAAGTCACGTGACATGAAAGCAATAAAAAGTTTCAAATATAAATATTCATATACAACAGTGGACACACTGAAATTTAACAAAAAGAGGTGTGTCCTATTTGTTTAGGACAGCCATACCATCACATGGCAGCTTTTATAAACTCGGTAGAGTGCATACATCTGCCAGGGCCTAGCAGATCCTTTATGAAACCAATGCACAATATTGCACACTCGTAAATAGCAATACCCTAAATATGCCAGATCTTTTTTCATCAATTTGGGAAATCCGTGAAAATGTTGAAAAACACCCCATCTTAGAATGTAAATGGTCCGGATCTGCTCCAAATTTAAATGAGTTCTTCCCTGACCCATACCACATCCTTTCATGAAGTTTTGAGGTAATGTTTCCAGTAGGTTTTGCATTATCTTGCATACAATCAAACCAACCAAGGAACAAACAGTCAGGTTGAAAACATACCCTACTTGGCGGAGGTCATAATCTATACTGGTGTGGGTTGGGACACTGTAGATCCCTATAGCTGTAAATTTAATAAGACGCTATATATTTAGAATCTTACAACAAACCACATAGTTCTACTGTATATCAGAGGTTAGCAAGTAAGTTTGGCTAAAGGAAAACGAAGTGACAGACTTGACCGCTGGGTTGATTCCGGAGAATTGGCTATGGAGTTTCCCTTTCACACATGCACAACACAGCGGGAGGTTCTCTGCACAGACACGGTCACAACAGCAACAAATCCTCTGCGTTATTCAGACCTGAGGTGGAGCAGCTGGATCCAGCAGACAGAGGCAGGAAGTGACGTATTAACTCAGCTGCAGAGATCATGTGATTTTCTTGACAACACACAGACACCGGCGTCAACTCTTATCACCAAAAACTCTCTTGACATCTTCGTTGGTGTCTTTTACGTGTGTGACACTGCTTTTTCACTGGGAAATATTTTTTTTCATTTTTTTTTCATTTTTGCGTCTTTTGCGGGTTAGAAGCATCATCAACCCCCCCATCAAAAGTTTCTCCCCCGCATGTGCCAGCACTAGTTAACTTCAGATATCTACTAAACTGTGGAGGGCGTGAGAAAAGAGAGTATGTGTTGTTGATGAAATTTAAAACTGGTAGGCTTGTAGGAGTGACTCATACATGTCTTGAATCAGCAACTTGGTACTTTGGTACAAGATAAAAGGTAATTGCATCTTGCAGCCATCCAATGACCATGAGTAACTCTGTGGCTTTGTCATTCTTTTCATTCTTTGTCAGAGGGTAGTGGGTCGGCTGTCAGAGGGTAGAGGACGACCAGACTTGAGGGCCTTCAGTTCATCTGTGAAAGACTGTCCGTGGGACTTTGAGAGCAGTATCTGCACATTGTGGACTGTTGGTCGGGTGTGTTTTAGATGGTTCAGCATAGGGATTTCCTGTTCGCAGCATTTCCAACAGATTCTGTAGTTGAATGGTATCATTCCAACCAACACTTGACTTACACAGGGCGGCTATGGCTTAGGAGGTAGAGTGGGTCAGCCACCAACCAGAAGGTCAGCAGTTTGATAGAATCAGCTTGCCACATAGCTAGCCTGTACAAGTTTGTTCATCTCATTGCAGTCAGCCCTGCCTATTTTGTGGTCCTTAGCCAGCCTCTGTTCCGAACTGCTTGGACTTGGAAGCACAGCTTCTTTAAGAGCTTGTAAAGTGCTAAATGGGTGGCACCGAAGCAGGGTGTTTGTATAGCACCGGATGCCGTCAACATAGATCAGCATAGAGGCTGTCAGCAGTTGGGTGGGTCAGATAAGCTCAAGTAATTTAAGTGCAGGCAGTGGCTGTGTGATTACGATTGCACTTCCAACAACAGTCACCTTCTTTGATCATCTACAGAACCTCACAGCTACTTGAACTCTACTTGAATTACTTGAACTTTTTCTTATTGTTGTTTAGTTGGGATTAGTTTAAAGAAGACCGCTTAGAGTGAGGTTGCTGGGGCAGCTGTGACTGAGGGTGTCCTCTAATCAGAAGGTTGGTGGTTCAATCCCAGTCTTTCCCATTCTGCATGCTGAAGGGTCTAGTCAAATTATATTGCCATAGTGGCACTAGAGTCATTTGTCATTCAAGGTAAGTGTAGTGTGGAGCACCGAGAAAGGAACAGACCCTGCTGGTGGCAATGTAGTAACTGGAACCTGCACACGACCGAATTAGTGTTGGGAGAACGTTAGTGGGTGGATGCGACAAGGTTAGTGTCATAACATGGGAGGATTGATATCCATCTGAAGAGGCACCATATCCCGCTGCCATGCTGTAGTGCCTTAGAGTAGAAGGAGGGGGGACATGTGGCTTTGTTGATTAGCAATTGCTGGTGTGCATAAGGGAGCAAAACTGACAAGGCTGTAAAATGGGGGTGACAAACTTGGCAATGGCTAGCTCATTCTCCACTTTCTGTTGGTGTATGTGCTGCTCTTGCTGCTTGATCATGATTAATTCAGTCTGGAGGGACTCCTCTTGTAAGTGTCCTCCTGTAGGCCAGAGAAGGCTTGGGGATTTTTAATTTCCACTTAAGGTGTGCCTAATTTTCCTCTTCTAGCTGCTGAAGTTCAGTGAGTTCCAAATGCTTAACCTTGTCCTCTAGCACTACTGCTTAGACACCAAATAGAGCCTGACTTGGATGGAATCCAAGCTGAATATCCTGAGCCCTAACATGACCGGGAACTGGATTTACTGTCTCCCGTGGCTGCCTTCTTCTGGCCAATTTGTCCTACTTGGGCTGTGGCGGTAACAGGCCGCTGAGAGGACAGATACTCAACATCGTAGGGTGCCAAATGCTGAGGGAACAATGCTTTCAGTGAGGTATAGTGTCTAACTTAATGGACTTGAAGGGACTAATGTGATGAAGTGTAACCTCTGTCACTGGTATGGGTTGGGATATGATAGAAATGAGGCAGGAAGAAATGTATTGGCTACCTATGTTTGTTTGTGGTCTGTAATAAAACAAGGAACAGATACATTGAATGTATCGAAATAAGAAATCCTTTAAACATAAATTAAACAGGAAAAAAATGCATTAAACTGACTACTTCTTTTATATCACATAGGCCTACCTGAATTAGCATCAACAACTCTGATGACAAAGTAGTTCCATGTAGTAGTTGAGCTAAAATTTGCAACTCACCAGCAAGCATGCTGAGTGAACAGGAACAGAAAAGGCCTATTCACGCATTATTATTTATAACGGGAGTCTATGACCTTGACGCACACCTCAGGAAGACTTTCCGCAGTGTTGTCTGTCTGTACGTTTCCACTACATGACTGACTGACAGAAAACTCCTCATTAACTATGGCTTTGCTTGTTAACTGCTGCACTCTGCTACGCTAGGCAGTGAGAGAAGGAGTGTGTATGTGACATCACATTGATAAGTTCTGTCCATATTACCATCTTTCTAATGTTCACACAAAAGCCTTGACTATATTAAATTTGTTATTAACAAAAAACATGAGCCACAAAAAAAAAAGTACAATAGAGGGAAAGATTAGACAGTCTACTTAAGTCGAATCAAGCCTTTGGCATGTGTGTATTCAATTACAACCCTGTGCAAATATGTGAAATTAAACGTTAAAGGATAAGGCTACTGATATATTTAATTGTCAATTAATCTCATGAAATGACCAAAACCGATAATGAATAAAAGCACTCTGTGTGTATCAGAGCCTGATATATCGTATCCCTCTGAGCTACAGAGCTCCACTGTTGTCCAGAAACTATTTAAAACACATCAGCGAGGAGGTCACATGGATCTTTATTTTGATACACTGTCCTGTTGCCATAAATACTACATCACCAAATATGGATTAATCCAGCACTAAATATAGTCCTAAACAAATGCGTGATTTCCCCCTCTTTGAGTAAAAGTGGATTAAAACTACATCTCTAACCCCAACAGCAGTTAAGAAATTAAACTATTTATTTGTGAGTTAATTTTAAATATTTGTTCGGCAGAAATCTAGAATAATGTCAGCTTTGTTGAATGCTAGTGTGAGTGTGTGCCTTTTTATATACAGTCTATGGTGTGTGCGCATTAAAATAGTACGTAATAAAATCTGATTTGCCCTCACCCATATTTCCTGCCTCTCCTGTATAATCACTATCTCTTTATATGTATCCACAAAGTTATGCTACTGTAACATATAATTCATTGGCCTAACATATTAAAAACAAGAATAACTAAACATTGACATGATAAACAACAATTAAATATTTATGGATTTTGCACAAAATAAGGATTTTTAATGTTTGCTTTTCATCCATTATTTTCAAAGTGCTCTTCAGTGTGATTATTTTGTAATGATGTAATTACATGTAGGAATAATTATTTCTTAATAGGTCTAGTAAAAGTGAATGTAGAAGCAATACATTCTAATTAATCTTGAGGCTGATGTAAAGCAGCAATAAAATTAGCTGGCAATCACTATTAGCAGAGTCAATTATTACACATTAGTAAGCCACGCACACACACACACACACACACACACACACACACACACACACACACACACACACACACACACACACACACACACACACACACACACACAGTTTTATATTGTATTTGAGCGTATGAGGGCACTCTGTCTCGCTTGCTTTCTCTGCTTTTTGTAGCACACACACACACACACACACACACACACACACACACACACACACACACACTCACACACACATGAATGCACATGCGAGAGAGATATCCCAGGCCTCCATAATTATTTTAATAGGATTTTCTCTCTATTCAGCCTGAGCTTGTTGCTTTAATAACACCATTACAACCTGAATATAACCTCAATATATTACTGCCTGATATCGCTTTGCAGACCGCCGCTGTGCTCTGTGTGTGTGCGTGTTTGTGCATGTTGGGGTTAATAAGCTGCTGTGTGTTTTAGAAGAGGCACTTGGCCTTGCTGCGCTCTCTCTTTGTCTCTGAGCATTGTGTGGCTGGGGGAGAGAGAGAGAGAGAGAGAGAGAGAGAGAGAGAGAGAGAGAGAGAGAGAGAGCGCTGACAACGACAGAATAGCCTCTGGAGAATAAAACACCGGTCATTGTTTTCTATTAGCTAACTCTCCTCCCTGCATTCTCTAACCTCATCTCCACATTTTACACTGAAATGAAATTGGCTGGGGAAATGTGAATAAATATATGTCCATCACAGAGAAATACACTCCTCCTTTAATCTGAGCGAGATATTAAAGTGGCTCCCACCAGAATGCTCTTTTCTCCAGCACAATGTTTAATTCCCTTAAACATGAGAATTAATTAGTGCAGATCTGCATCTCAAAAGCGGCTTCATGCTGTGGCCTATTGCGGAGGCCTTTCTGGGCCCTGTCACAAACACCGGCATCACATCACAACCCTGTGACCGCTACAAGAGTGAGGAAAAGCCAGCCATTACTGTTAGACTGAATCAGCACATAAGGAACGGCAGCAAACCAGAGTTCAGAACAGAAAACACCGTGAAGCTGTTCTCACACTCGCTGAAATTTTCAATCACATACTCTGTCCTTAGTGCTAGTAACTTAACTATAGCTTTTCTAAATCAAATCGTATAGCTTACAGGATGTATTGGTATTGATGTAGTCAGTTAGTTGATTTATTGATGAATTAATCTACAGAAAATTAAGTAACAACTATTTTGACAATCAATTAATCATTTTGAAATGTAAAACTATCAAACATTCCCTGGCTACAACTTCTCAGAACTAGGGTGGCTGTGGCTGAGTGGTAGAGCAGTTCTTCCAACCAGAAGGTCGACGGTTTGATCCCAATCTTCCCCATGTGCCGAAGTGTCCTTGGGCAAGATGCTGAATGCCAAATTGCCCCTCATAGAAAAAAAGGTGCTGTAATAGATGCACTGTATGAATGTGTGTGTGAATGGGTGAATGGCAAACTGTACTGTAAAGAGCTTTGAGTGGTCATCAAGACTAGAAAAGCGCTATAGAAATACAAACCATTTACCAACCATTTAACTGAGGATTCTGCTTTTCATTGTCATTTAAAATAGTAAGATGAATATTTTGGGTTTTTAGATTGTTAGTGGAATAAAAAAGGGTATTCTGAAATTATAGCAGATAAAAAAGTGATAGAATTATCAGGGAAATAATCAGGAGATGAACTGATACAGAAAACAATCATTAGTCCCAGGAGAGTCTTTTTTTAATTTAATTTAAATTTTATATATTAGCGCCGGGCCATATGTCAGAAAGCTGAAACAAAAAAAACTTTCAGGATTTAACACAACTGGCCCCTCATAGATGTTGAATGCACTAATTGTAAGTCGCTTTGGATAAAAGCGTCTGCCAAATGACATGTAATGTAATGTAATGTAATGTAACATGATCAACTGCATGAAAAATCTGTTCACAATGGACTGAAAAGATAAGAATCCACTTACAGTTGACTCCAATAGCCATCTCATCAACAGACGTTTTACAGTAGGTGAAAATCATCGAGCATAGTCATATCTGAATCAACATTTTCTGATAGTCAGAGCCTCGGTTGATTCATTCAAACCCTTCTAATAATGTAAGATTACTGCTATCATGCCTGTAATTCAGGTTGCTAATTCAGGCATGAGATCATCATGCATGTTCAAAAGGAATTTTAAAACCCCTGGTGATAATTTTGGCTCAATGTTTTTAAGTTGTTCGCATAATTTTATGTATATTTAAATTTGATGGATAATTAAAAAATAATAATAAAAAGACAGAGGAGAAAGGATGAACAGTTACATCCAGGAACAGTGCACTACATTTCCATTCTTATCTCATTCTGAAGAGTATCACTATATAATCCTAGCTGCCAGTTCTGAAGCTGTAATTTTAGCCTGGCTGTCACTCTGAATCACAATTGATTCCTTCCTGCTTAAATAAAGGTTAGATTAAAGGAGACAAATTAGAGGAAAATGTTGAATTAAAGTAGAAAATAATAAAGTTATTCATCGGTGAGTTGTCACTGTTGATCACCTCCTCTAACTGTAGTTTCAATGTCCTAATTCATTATCTCAGCAATAACCTCACACTCTCAGCCTAGTCAAAATACATTATCTACCTTGAATGACATTATCACTGACGACTTCAAGCATGTCAGTTAGACTGAGACGCGCACATCCAATACAACGCATGGCTGCATCCTTAGGAGCCTCAGACAGCCAATCAGCTGTCAGAGCCACAGATGTCTCCTCCTCTTAGGCTGTAGAGCAAACATTCAGTCAGTCAGAACCAGGACATTGGTTAACTGCGCACAGGCCAAGAAGACATTTCATTTCCATGATAGGTCTTGTTCACATTAAATAGTTCCCATTTTTTAGTCACAATGTGTTTAAGTTCAAAGGTTCAAAGTTAAACTGAAATTTGAATTCTCGTCTTGTGTGTTAAGTGTGTAAAGATTGCTTCCTATTAGAACCAAAACAATATCCCCTGCTCTGAATACCAAATAAACAGACAGGGATCAAGAAATTAGGACTGCAAAGTTTTTTGATCGGCTGGACCCAGACAAGAAGTGGGTGGGCCTAGGACCACCCAGGTCCACACATAGCCATACCCCTGCTGGACAGATACACCAAGAAGTTTCTAGGCTTAGTCAATATGAATTTAACCCTCCATTTTGCTCCTGTGGCTATGCTGACTGACTAAATGCACCCCACCACCTTTGTCTGGCTTAGCCAACTGACTTCCTTCTATCTCCCTGCACACACGATTGGCTTTAAAATAATATACTGTATGACCTCATTGAGATTTTTAAAATATCTTTTGAATGAATGTTTCAAAAATAATTAATAGTTCACTTCTGAATGAACAGAGATGATAATTTAATTCAATTTCAATTCCATTTTATTTGTATAGCACCAAATCATTACATACATTATATCAAGGCACTTGATCGTAATGATCAAGACCTTACAAAATTAAAGAGAAACACAGCAGTTCCCACAACGAGCAAGCACTTTGGTGCTTCTGAAGAAAAAAAAATCCTCATTAGCTGGAAGGAACCTTTCTAGGAGAAGCAGTGAAAAGTATCGGTCCAAGGACAGAACCTTGTGGAACACCATGACTAACTTCTGTGTGCATGGAGGAGTCATTGTTAACATTAATAAATGTAATTTATCTGATAAGGAAAAGTATAACCAATCTAGTGCTGTTCCTTTGATCCCTACGTCTTCCAGTCTCTGTAACATAATCTCACGATCTAGTTGTCAAATAAGGAACTCAGATCAAGCGGGACAAGTACAGAGATGAGTCCATTGTCTTGGGCCATTAAAGGTCCTTGGTAAATTTGAACAGTTAACAGTGCTGTTTATGTGCTGTGATGAAATCTAAATCCTAATTGAAAGTCTGTTCTTAGCAACAGCTTTTTTCAATGATTTTGGAAATGAATGGAAGGTTTGATATGGGTCTATATTTGGCAAAAACATCTGCCTCAAGAGTGGGCTTTTCAAGCAGAAGTTTATTACTGTCACCTTAAAAGCTTGCGGCACATAGCTGAGCTATGTCTGAGCTGGATAGGGTCTAACAGACAAGTTTATAGTTTAGAGGACAAAACAAGTGAAGTAGGCTCAGAAAGATCTATTGAATAAAAGTGCTCTAAATATAAATCTGGTGCAACAGTTGGTTTTGAGGTTTCTGTACTGGACAGTATATGTGCATGTGTTTCAGAATTATGCCATGGAGGTAACCTCCTCTGATGTACTACCTTCTTCTTTAGAGGGGCGATAGTGTCAAGGGTTGTTTTGTAATGAGGCTGCTGTACTAGTCAATGGATTTAGACTTCTCACCATACACTGGAAAATAATGCCCATGAGCATCCAAAAGGTTGAACTATTACTTAAGGAAATACAGTTTTAGTGACGAAAAACATCTCTTTGGTTAATACTAAAAAAGCAACTGCTGCCCAAGTTTGTTTCCAGCCTGTCGTCATGTTTCCTAAACGCAACCTCTCTTTCAGTGTAATATGACTGCTTTCAGAAAAGAGCTTGTGGTGGAGGAAGAACTCAAACATTTTACTTCAATAAAAGTACAAATACATGTCTGATAGTAATCAGACATGTACTCAAGTAAAAGTAAAAGTACCACAATAACATCTCTACTTGAGTAAAAGTAAGTAAGCATCTGCTTTAAATGTACTTAAAGTAGCAACAGTCAACTAGGTCATTGTTGCTAAGGTGGCCTCTTCAGAATCCATTTGAGATGTTTCTTCTTCACCAGCGAGTTCTGCTGCTGAAGGAGGTCTGGTGTAACGTTACCTGCCAGCTATGATTGGACCAATTCCCCTCTCATTATTACTTTTAAAAATATAAAATAATTATGTGATCATCCAAGAGTAGAAAGTAAAGATATTGGCATATATATGTCGTGGAGTAAAAGTGAAAAGTATCCAAAAATAAATCTACTTAGGTGCAATACAGACTCATGAAAAATGTTATGTACAGTAACAAAGGAAATTGTATATACAAGGAATTGTATATTCTTTACTGCCAAATCTCCTAAAGCATAATATGGATTTCACATCAAAATATGATTATAAGGTTGTACTATAAAGGAATAGTATTAAAAAATGTACATTACACATGTGTCGTTGAGGGGGAGAGAAATGGATACACCTTTAGCACATTGCTTTCTGTGGTTTAATCGTAATAGAATTTGTTAAAATAAGAATCAAATAAGGTGTAAGTGTGTCCTGCTCTGTGAGATTTCCAATTAGCTGCCTGCTGACTTCCATTTCAGTAGACTGATGTTTAACCAATGTCAAACTCAGCAGGTGGTGAAATCTGGAAAAGATTAACAAATTGTTGTGACCATAATTATTTTTTTATCTCAGAAAGTGTGCTGATGGTGGGATACGCATCTTCAAACCATTTAAAGAATTGATTTGTAGATTTTACATGTCTGTTTAATATTTGAGTTTATTTATGACACAGACTGTCAGAAATGTAATCAGATATCTTTTTATCGCATCCTCAGTTTAAATGCTATACTACCAATTGGGTGATTGTTGTCTTCTGAAACCAAAACCAAACCAAACCCCAGTCTCTGTTTAGTTTAATCTATTGAGTACAGCTGCCATCCACATCCATCCATATGTATCACTTCATTCATTCAAAAATAAATATTGCCTAATCCAGCCAACCACTGTATTGCTTTAGGAAAACATTTTTGTTGTATATGAATCTAATTTCCAAGAGACAGCAAAGCTAACAGGATTCATACTCTGGTTTCCATTGACTGCATGCTGAATGTGCTACTTCCTGCATTAGCACTGGACATTGCTGCTGAAGGTCAATTGTGAGGTGCAACTTTTCAAATTAAAATCATCCTTACAAAGCTGGCAGTGACCCCTCCTTTCCCAGCCCACAGGAAAACTCCTTACAAGGGCTATGTAATTGTTTGCAGCAGGTACTATTATATCTGAGCTTTAGGCCAGTGTGATGAAGCCCGACAAGCTACAAAGCCAGACTTCAGGTCAGGGCCAGACTGGGTTTTCAGGGACACCAATTCACATGTGCAAATCAAAAGAGAGAGTGAGAAGATAATAATGTAACAAATGAAATGCACTCCCCATTATGGCCATGGCTGCATCAGGATAGTGAATATCTGGAAGGGAGCAAGATACTAGTGCTTTAGGTAATAGACTTATCCATGATATGAAATTCCAGTTAATAGTCTAATCTAGTCCCATGCCTGCTGTTTCCAGGGTATAGCCCTATCCCTTCTACAGCCTATTCACAGAGATAATAAACGAGCATGGTGATGGGCTGTATATCTCTTCTCAGCCTGATAAGACACCGGCAGGGAAATGAAATTCTGCTTTTGCTGAAACATTATGATTTATGGATTGGGGGCACAGCACCAGTGGCCTGCACATTGTCCATGAGCACTCATATCTGTGTGTGTCCCTGTGTGGAAAGAAAATGTGTGCATGTTTACGTGCAAGTGCTGTATGCATGTGTGTGTGCTAACCATAGAGCGTATATGAAGGTGGAAGCCCTTGTTTGCATCCTGGTTCGCCACCATAAATCAATCAATCAATCAAATTTTGTATAATTATTATTTATTATAATTATTTATATTATTAACAAATCACAATTTGTCTCACGGGGCTTTCACAAGGTGTGACATCCTCTGTCCTTAACCCTCAACAAGAGTAAGGAAAACGACTAAAAACCCTTTTAACAGGGTAAAAAGAAGGTAGAAACCTCAGAGAGCCACATGTGAGGGATCCCTCTCCCAGGACGGACAGAAGTGCAATAGATGCCGATCCCACCTCCTCCATGCTAGCAGAAGGGACATGGACCATAACAATCAATTAACACTACTATTAATTAATACTGTTGACAGTTGTAATAATCCATCCATCCATTTGTTATGTTGAGAGCTGGAGCCAATCCCATTTTGGCAAGAGGTGGACAATCTGAACAGGTCACCATCGTATCGCAGGGCCAACAACATACACACTCACCTTCAAACCTATGTTCAATTTAGAGTCCCCTATTAATCCACATCGTTTTCGGACTGTGGGAGAAACCCACAGTACCAAAAGAGAACTCATGCAGACACGAGGGGAACAACTCTACACAGAAAGACCCCGGCTGAACCAGGATTCAAACCGTGAACCTTTTTGCCGTGAGGTTATTAATATTAATATTAATATTAATAGATTGGCACTCTGTACTGAATTCATTCAAGCTGGACCATATTGCCCACATTCATAGATATCACTTACCTACAGTAAATATGACCGATTTTTTTCCATCAAGATCCATATTATTCCCTGAGAAATCTGTGACAATGTCAAAATATCTCACAATGTTAAAGAAAGTGATTCAAACTTCTTGCATCTGCTCCTTTATCCACGCCAAATTTCCATGGTTCAAATGCTTCCACCAACTTAATGGAAATCCATTCAGTAGCCTTCAGCATAATCCTACTGACATACAAACATATCAACAAGAAAACAAATAAATGTACATTGGTGAAACATAATAAGGATTTATTCGAAAATTCAGATTACAGACAGAATTAAAGAATCTTTAATGAACCTGCCAGCCTTTTTCATCTCCTGCCTGGATCCTGAAAAACCGACACATTTAACCAAAGAGATTTTGAAAAGAGACCTTGATGAACTGACAAATGCCCTCTTTAGTCTGAATTTGAAAATAAGAAAAGACAGGCAGCCTTTAACCGGGCTTGCTGTAAAGTTTAAAAAAGTACGGAGAATACATTTTTTGCCTGACCCATCAGCTATAGTTCCAGCCTGGCAAGTTGGCTAGCATTGGACCCACAGATTTCTGATCTTTCTTTGACCAACCATCTGTAAAATTCAGACCCGGAAGACCCTAAGGAACTTGCCTGGCCATTTCCCTGGGGGTCCATGGAGGCTGCAGGAGAAAATGGAGGCATTGATCCTCCAAGCTGCCCAGCGCATTCAGCTGCACAGCAACCCTGAAACTCCAGCCCAAACTTCTTTGTCTCACGCCAGGCCCTAACTGGATGAGCGTCTTGCATTTTCATTTAGATGTTATCAGGTTACAGTTTCTACACTTCCTGCGTCTCAGGCTTGTAAGCCACGCTGCTCTTCCAGACAGTCGGGGCCTATTTTCCACGTAACATATTCACAGTAAACTAGACGGTGAAAATGATCCGTCACCACAGTTTCTGTGATAGTTTCTAACTATCTGACAAGCACTCTATATAAGCACTCCCATTCATGTGTTTAAACAATGTTTTTATTGTTATTGCAGGGCCGGAACACGCACAGCTTCATACTGAAGAGTTCTGGCATTTAGTTGAGTACATAACCCTATTTTTATTGAAATAAAATACTGTAGTCATGTAGCAGCTCTTCAGCAGACACACTGCCTGTGTGAACAACAGACGTGTGTGAGACGCAGCAGTAGCCAAGGCTAATTTGTGAATCTGTTGTTTAGGCCTTAGGGTTAGGTTATTTTATTCTGTGGCAACTTTGTCTCCAAGAAATCACATTTTCATTCAACTAATTGACAACAGCAATTAAATTGTACAGCAAATGTAATTTTTGCAGGATTATTTTTGCTTACAATATAATTCAGAAATATTATTGATTTATGTATTTGGCAAGCTGCAAAAATGTTGATCGTTATAAGTAAAATGTTCCCAGATACCTTATTTGTTTTTCCTAGAAAAATGTGATCTTGTAATACAAAATCCATTTGCAGTGACTCCAGCATTATTAAACTTTTTTACTGGCCATATCTATGTAGAAGGGCAAACAGCATTTGCTTAAGAGAAAGATTATGGTCTAAGGTCAGAGTCTGGAGCAGTTCATAAAATTAGCACATTCATTCAAAACTAAATCACTGCAGGCAAATATAATCCTGACCATAACTATGTTGCAACCATGTAACTGTGAAAACAGTTAATTAATATATAAACATATTTTCTAGATGGCAGGTCTGACTGAGTATTAGACAAAGATAGAAAGTCATGTAACTCTGGCTTCTACAGTGAGAGGGCAGTAGTCGTAGTAGTAGTATATAATATATATACTATGTAAATACATACCATTTAGTAGTGAGTGAGAGCCAACAATATACTCAGGCTCAAATTTGACCTAGAGCATTGTGTAAAGAGATAATTGACTCTAAAGCTAAAAAATTGAAAGGCATTTTTAAAAGCTGACTAAAAATGGATTGGAAGATCTGGGAATCTAATCCTCTAGATTAGTGGACGACCGACTCGACCACCTGAGCCATAGCTGCCTGTTATGCAGGCACTGGTTAATTTTTTAAAACTCCACACCTCCAAACACAGGCCTTCTGTCAATTTTTCTGTTAATGAACCAGGATAAACATGATGACATCAAAACAACATAATCGTGGTTATTTTCTCAGATGTGACAGGGCTCGTCCAGAACCCCGGAAAACTGTTTTCACAGACATATTTCTAATGAAAAACTGTTTATGATTTATATCACAGTAGGTTGACTCACATTAACACACATAAACCATACAGTGCGTTCAAAAGCATTAATTTACTGTTTATGTTATGCTTAATAGACTATTTTAAATATTGGAAATAGTATTAGACAAAGATTCTGAATTCAAGAGCCCCTTACTAGAATTCTTCTGGCTAGATGCATGTAGTCGTCTTCATTAGCGAAGAGAACCTGCTCAAGTCTTGTGGGGGTATTTATTAGAGTTATTTACTTTAAGAAAATATTTAAATAATAAGCAGTGCAGTACAGTTAAAAATGTACCATAAGTGGAGAAATTCATTAAATATATAAGAAAACACTTAAACATGTCTGAAAAGCCTTTATTATAGTATTTTGAAAACCATTTATGATTTTTTCATAAACCAAGTGTGATAATTTCTGTTAATCCAGCCATTAAATGGGAATAACAGAGGTCCATAAAAAAACCTGCTGATAGCAGTGACGAAAGCAGAACGATTAGACCCCGCAGTATTTTCAACACATTTTCAGCTCTTCATATCTCATTAAGGAGATGTGTGTGTCTATGTGTGTGTGTCTATGTGTGTGTGAGAGTGTGTAAAACATTATATGAGTGAGGGTAGCACTAGTCAATTGACCTCAGGGTCAAACCACTTGACCTGTGATCTCCCTGAGGCTCACCCTCTCTCACATGCACCCATCCAACCAGACACATACACACTCAAACACGAGTGCACACACACACACACACACACACGCACACACGCACACACACACACACACACGCACACACACACACACACACACACACACACAACGTTATAAGTTATAAAAAGTCACAATTTGAAATAAACTTGGACTTAAGGTAATTAATTAGTCCATGAATTTGTGTGTATATTGCTGCAAGTAACTAGACACTGAAGTCATGCTTCCAGGATATCATTTTTTTCTGGGGATTTGGGGTGTCTCTTAATTGTTCTCTTGTTCAGAGCTGCATTTAGTTTTAGGATGAACTGTTAGTTTTACAGTGCTCAGCAGCATTACAGCTTATATTGTGTTGAATTAAAATGACCATACAGTGAAAGCTCAGCTGGTTCCTCCAGTGGCCATCCAAACCTTCACTCTGTGATGATAACTCCAAGAGACATGGTGCCTTGCTACTAGCATTAGAGCTGGGTTGGAGCCACGCTGGGCTGTGTCCATTGGATTACAGTGATAGTTTTCAGTTTTACCCCATCTAGTGCTGAGAAGAGGTAACACTCACCTGCTGCACAATGTCTATCAGGGTACTGAGGGACTGTGATGGAATCAATGCTTATAAACCTCTCAGTGAAATCTCACAACGTAATTAGAAAAATGACGCTGACAAAAGCTTTGAGATGATCTGGATTTGCTTAAATGTGCAGTTAACATACTTTACTGAATAATTATCACCCCAGACGCATGTGTTTATTTGTAGATTCACTCAGTTGACAGGCTGATGTGGTCGGATGAAAAGAATCAGGGCTCCCCTGAGGCTGCATATGGGGCTAAGCTGCTGACTATTCACCAAGGTTCTTTCTTGTACCTTAAAACAATCTTCCAAAATTGCCCTTGATCCATATTGACATTAAAACAATAAGTGATGAATTACGCCCGGGCCACACTGGCTGCAGCCATCCTGCGCAGCGTTTCGGCTGTGTGTCACGGCCGTCTGTTGTTCACACTGGCAGCGTGTCTGCTGTGATTCTGCGGAACAGCTACTGCCAGCGCTATGTTTTTAAATAGGGTTTGCCTTGGAAATGGCCATAAATGGCTACTGTATTTCCATGTATAAATGTGGTCCCATGTATTCAAATAAATACCAGTACTTTACAGTGTGAAGCTGTGCATCTTCTGCTCCTGAAAATATCTGACAATCAAAACCTATTTTAAACAAATGAATAGATTCAGTCAACAGAAACGCTGGAGTGCTTCTATTTTCAAATGAAAGTGTTGCAAACATGTATGGTTTCTTTTCAACAGATAAGCATTGAAATTGTGGTGAAAGATCATTTTCACTATCTATTCTGCTGTGAACCGTGTGTGGTACATGAAGTAAATAGGCAAGACATGGAATCTCTAGAAGAGCAGCTAGCTGAACCACAGGCTGTGTGGCCCGGACGTTAGATTGAAAAAAAGCGGTGTTGTCCAACAGAAAGGTTTGGTAAGTTTGACCTTTATATTTCTTTACAGTTTCCATCTAAGACTCTATCCACTTTTACAACCTGTTCTCTACTACCACTGCTTTTGAAATATATGTTATATATTGTATTTTTCTCTTTGAGTTGAATTAAGATTTCTCTGTTGCTTCTGTTTGGTAAATACTCAATCTTCAAAATTTCTCCTAAAAGATTTCACCTTGGATCTTTTCTGCTATTTATGTTTTTTTTAGAGATATTTGGAAAATGCATTGGAAGTTAAAATTCTTCTCATAGGTAAAGAAATATTCCAGGTAAACCTCCAAACTCAATGTGTCACTGCAGTTTTTCAGCAGACACAATATGATCTTGTGTTTATTTGGTCATGACGGTAATTGTAAATTTATTTTCAACGTCCAAAGCATGAGCAGCTTCAGTGCTGCTTGTCTCACACAAATCTACAGGATGATCAACAGTATTATTCCAAAACACCCCCTCATCGGATGCCTTGATGATGATGCTGCTGACGATGATGAGGGAAATGGTGGAGAGCACGAAAACCATAATCTGTCAAATGTGTTCATTAGGGTCAAAATGAAGTGACGGTAAAGGTTATGACTCACTTTTGTCCCTCTTTCTGACTTTTTTCCACTATTACCCATACGCACTTAGAGTCACACAGAATCACTCGACACCTTAAGTCTAATTGTTGTGGCTGTACTCCCCCTCCTCTTCTTCTTGCTGTGTTCAGTGACTTGCCGTCTCACCTGCTCATTACTCCTCATGTTGAACTGCTGATCCTCCACGTGTGCTGCTGAATCACTGCACTTGTCACACACCCCCTGCTTTACCTTCCTTTCTCTTCCTCCTCTCTCACTTTCACCTCCTCTTTCTCTTCCTCACTTGCCTCATTGTTCCACTACGTCTTCTTTTCTTTTCCACTTCCTTGTCTGTACATCTCTTGCTTTCCTTTCCACTCTTCTCCACATTCCTCCTTCTTCTGCCTTCCCACATCACCTCCCTCCCCTCCCTCTCACCCTCCCTCCCTCACTCCTCATCTCTGTCGCTGTTGGCAGCCTATTTAAATGCTCCATTGGAGAAGGATTAAGGTTTATGCAAGGTCAGTGTGGGATGTGATAATTATAATCACAGCTTTTTGCCTGGCCAATGACGGCCATTTGTTATTCTCAGTTCAGTGCCTTCAGAAGCCCCTGGGTTTGGGGAGGTGGGGTGGGGGATGAGCTGGTGGGAGGTGTTGACAAGAGGCTGGCTGATTTACTGGGCCTCCTCCTCCCCCCTCCTCTCACAACATAGAGCTGCCTTGGGCTGCATGTTTCTCCCCACTGTCTCCCTCACCCCCTCTCTTTATACCTCTCCTCTCTCCGCAGTCTTTCTCTTGGTATATTCATCCCTCTGTCTCCTCTTTCCTCATCTTGACCATTACTTTTAATTCACATTTACTTTCTTCTCTCCTCCCAGAGCGAGTGAGAGGTATGAATGACAGACAAAAAAAAACTAAATACTGAAATGGCCACAAGAAACTCCTTAAATATACATCTTGATCTTGTTTCCTTCAACAAGAAGAATAAAGAAAACACAAGACTAAGTCAACATTCATATAGTACATATGGTGGAAGTTTTTCTTTCTGCAAATTAGTAATTTAAAGGTGTTCCGAGCTTAAGAATGGTCTTAGTAAGTTAGTCACATGCGGTATTCTCACACTGTGCATTTTCCATGTGAAAAGTAAATGTTTAATGAACTTTTTAAGACCAAGATAAATGTCAGCCAAGCTTTGATGTAATAGTACAGGACTATTTTCGATTGTTACAGACCAACTTTTTATACATATAAACAATGCTGCTGTTCCAATGATGGAGGAAGAGCGGGACTCCAGACACATTTAAAGATGCTTTACCACTTCATCTTGGTTAATTGGATGTGGAGCTCCACTTTTAAACTGTACTACATTTTGTTTACCAGTGTGAGCACTCGACAGACTCAGGCCTGAGTCAGCTCTACTCCATTCTCTTGTCAAACACAGAATATATATATATATATATATATTTATTACTGATGGCTGCATTCAGTGTATGTTTATAGGGCTTACTAGGGTTTTACTGGCATAGCTAAATGGAACAGGTAAGTGGTTGATAGTCAAACCTGTGGATCAAACCACACCTTCCCCACTACTGCCTCTCTCCACTTAACAGTGCTGATGTTGCAGACTGATAACATGGCTTAAAGAGATAGTTCATGGAAAAATGAAAATCACTCATTTTCTACTCACCAATATGCAGATGGAGAGGTGCGTGAAGTGTTTGAGTCCACAAAACACTTTTGGAGTTTCATGGGTAAACAGCATTGCAGCTAAATCCAATACAATTAAAATAACTGGTGACTACGTCTTCAAATGTAAAAAAACAATGCGGTTAAAGTTCCTTTAATCAAATTCACAATGTAGCAAGTTATCTAAGCAAGTCTTAGATAATTTACAGCTACACTGATCAACCTTTGCACATTAACAGATTAAATTAAATGAGTCACTCACAGGAACGAATCCACAACACTGCAGTTTTCTTCAGCTTTGCAGAACACGTTAGCCTCTTTCAGCTCAGTGTTTAAGTTCTCCTGCCACAAACGTGACTGTTTACATGTAGCACATATCTCCTCCAGGGTTAGGGTTAGGGTTAGTCCTCTTTAAATCAAGTAAGCCACAACAAATTGTACACATTCAAGGATATGAGTCCTCTGAAGGAGAAGATCCATTCTTTTTTCCCTGGGAAATTGATTAAACTGTCAAAAAATCTCTCACATATTGTCAACGCCAAAGTGTAATGGGTTCTTCCTTCCTTGCCCCTCAGTCTATGTTTCTATCTTCTAGGATCTGCCAATAACAATCTCAGTAGACCCGGATCCTGATCCCAATCCTCTGTAGTCTGGGATTTGGCCTGTAGAAAACCAGTCTGTACCCTATGGTCTGTACCTCTGCCCACTGGGAGTTAACCAGTACAACCTTTTTGGCAGCAGTCTGAGTGTGTGTTACATGGAGAGGTGTGGGGTCGCGGCTGTGTTTTATTTTCACCTTCAGGTTTTCTTGGTGATTTCTGGAGTACAACCTGTGATGTTGTAATCACAGGGCTGT
Organism: Hippoglossus hippoglossus; assembly: GCF_009819705.1. Lineage (NCBI taxonomy): Eukaryota > Metazoa > Chordata > Actinopteri > Pleuronectiformes > Pleuronectidae > Hippoglossus > Hippoglossus hippoglossus. The sequence goes on from NC_047160.1 coordinate 1,045,840, forward strand.
TTCAGGCTGCCATGTGCACTCTGTGTTTAGTGGGCTACATGATGCAGAGCAAACCAAGCCTCCATCCATCATCCCTCCAGTCAGCCAACACTGCCAGCCATGTTTGACTGGTCAGGCCTGCTGCTGGGGAATAGATTGGTAGATTTGTCCAGCTCATGCACATTCACACACACGGGACCAGTCATAGCCGGGGATCAGAGTGTTTTCTAGTTGACTGGTGTTAGAAACTGAACTAAGCGCAGCCAACATAAAAGAGAGTTCAAAAGGCCAGGGTCAGACAGGGATTTGGGTGAATGACTCCTTTAAAGCCCCAGCACTACAGCTGAGCTGTCGGTCTGTGTGTCATTCATGAAGGGGAGAAAGTTGTTTAGAGGTTTGAGATCCTGCTGAGAAGAAAGGTTGCAGGTTTAAATCTGTGAAAAATTCAGAAACATGTTTAAGGGGAAGATGCTGTGAAGGGCTGACAAAACCTCCTCTGTGATTGTATTAATTATGCACAGCTCCAAACTGAACCTATGTGGATGGGGCATGAAATAACCAGATACTACCAGGTCAGCAGGCAACAACAGTATAAGTTTTTTTTTTTTTATTCATCACTGATTATGCACTAGGCTTATTTTATTTGTCATGTTTGTTATAGGCTGATTTGTAGGGCTATAGCTTCAAGATTTGTATTGTTTGCAACTACGGTTTGCAGTAACATGTAACAGTTGACTGATAAAGAAATACTTTAGTGTGACCGGAATCATTTGTGAATTGGTTTTAATCACCTGGTCAGGTAGGTGTATGAATAGATGAGCAGATGATGTTTGTCTCACATATTATATAGAATTCTAGCATATTTTTCCTTAGCATCTGCTCTCTTCTATGAAATGCTTCCTAAACTTTAGTGAATTCCAGAACACCAGATGTGAAATAGTCAATCCCCCAGCTCTGATAGTGGTTGTCATGTCTCCATAGATGTTATTGTTCACTCTTTGAGGGTGGTCACACTGAGAACATGTGCTAAAGGGTACATGGGTACATCAACCATTAATGGATCAATGAAGAGGCTATTGAGAGAACCAAGAGTTTTCCTGGTTGGCTGTGGAACAAACTGGAACGGAGAGAGAGAGGGAGGGACTGTGTAGTGGTGATAAACCCAGCATTATACTTTTGTGTGGTTGTCATCTAACTCACATCTGTCCCCCTCCCAGAAACTACATTTGTATGTACCCATGTATGTGTTGGTGTCTTCATCATGGATCCTTATGTGCTGTGGTGTTTCCCCTTTCTCTTCCTTCAATGTCAGTCATATAGGAAGTATTACCCAAACGGCAGCAGTGATTCTCACCAACCTCTGCAGCCAGCTGGAATAATATGCGAATAAAAGGTTAACAAGCACCAAGTTTACTCTTTGATTTTGGCACATGAACAAATCTAGATGTCTGATGGAGCATTCATTTAGTCTTTTTCTTTTAATTCGTCTTAGACCTGAGATATTTAGTCAAACTCTCTCATTTTGTTCTGAGTCCACTGAAACTTTTAGTCTCGGCTTAGTCAAGGTAAAACATTTTATTCCGGTGTTAGTCCAGACCAAGAATGAATATTTTAGTCAAACTTAAGCAAACTGCTTTCAAATAACATTTCATTTCTGATAATAAAGTCTTGAAAGATACAACATCAGCAAATACAATGGGGCGAGTCAGCATGCTAACAGGCAATCTGCAGAACGAGGTGATGTCCTCTTCTATGTCCTCGGTCAATGTACAGCAGTGGTCTGCTTCTTCCAGCCCATGGGCCAAAACTGGCCAACCAGCAATAATACCTGGTCCGCCAGATCATTTTCAGTATTATTTAAAAATGTCACCATATCCAACTGACACAACATCTTGGTCTGAGGATTGTGTTGATTGCTCAACAGAAATGGCCAACATGCAATTTATGAAAACAATATCACCAATTTAATAAATCATATATACATATTTATAAGCCATGCTCGTGAACAGTAATATAGCAAATTGGGTTTCATTTTGTGAGGAACATTGGTTACTTGTGAGTAGATCATAGTAACCACAAAAACTTGTACGACAGCCCTGGACAAAGAGAGTTAATTTTATTGTTATTTTGTTGACTTTAGGCACATTTGTTCTTTTCTGGATCAAGTATGTTTTTGACATTCTTCTATACAACAGTTTGTTCCTTTGACATTTTCTTTCCTTATTTATTCGACCAAATAAAGTCTTTAGTAAGAAAAAACAGCATCAGTGAAAAAATACTCAATGCAAGTAAAAGTCTTGCATTGAAACAGTAATGTACCAGGTATGTATGTATGTATTATCAGAAAATATACTTATATACATTTTTCAAACTTAACCTGCAAAGTAAAACTGTCAAATAAATATAGTGGAGATATAAAGCTTAGTTACTTATAATACAAGCATCTGTACTTGAGTAAATACCCCGTCATCACTGTGTGTTGAGTTTTACTTACCAGTTTTGTCTGCTTTCAAACAGAAGGCTGAAAGTTAATTTGATGCCAATTTGATGATATGAATGCCATCGCTGATGTTCTTCTTCAGTGTCTTTCTCTTCTTTTGGTCTTTTATTGACTTTTTGGTAAATAATGTTGAAGACCATTAGGGCAAAGACAGCTCTCTCAATTAGGCATACACATATATGTATACTTTGTCGAGCTGGATCAAATGCCACAGCAACACACTACACCATAGTGTTTGATAGATATATTGCTGTGAGCATGCATTGTAAGAGAAGCACATATTCATGCAATGAAGTCAACGCCTACACCTTTAATCCAGGGACTGTCCTCCCTGTCAATAATCAACAAATCACCTTCTGGTTGTAAGTATTACTCAACCTTTGTACTACAAGGCAGCTAAGTACTACCCAACATACTTCATTCAAACCAAAAACTATGTTTGATAGGGTTTGCAGTACTTCTGTCTATTTACTTCCCCTTACTTTTCTCCCTCTCTATTATTGAGGGGTTGTCCTCAGTTTGTCTCAGCTGTTGTGTGTGTGTCAAGCTGGGCATGGCTCACCCTCTTTCTACTCTCAGGCAAATGCCTTTTGTATTTTCTGAATGCGTTTGGATTTTTGCCTGAACCTGTCTTTATTAGGCCTCAGACCTGCCATACTCATCTGTGCTGCCCAGCCAAATCCAGCCTTGTCCTACACTCACCTGCTTAATGTTCTTGTTCTGGTCCAACCCTGCACTCCCCACCCCTGCTCAGCTCCAAACCTCCAGAACCGCAACTGCTCACAGAGCCCACACAGTTCAGAGACTCAGCCTGTTCCCCGGCTCCTGCCACTATTATTCTCCTGCTGTCTGCCTGTCCGCAGCTGCAGGTATCTCTGATGCCAGAGCTGCAGGATAACAACTATTATTATTATTATTATTATTATTATTATTATGATTATGATTATTATTATGATTGTTACTATTATTATTATTATTACTATTAATAATAATAATAATAATAATACTTATTATTATTATTAATTATTATATGAATTGTTGCTGCTATCGTTAATCAAATCATTACACTCTTACTATTTTGATGGTGCACAAGTGTTCCTGGTCTCGCTCTCCTCTCCTCCCCCTCCCCCTTATCTCTCCCTCTTATCTCCCCTCTTTTCCACCCATCTCTCCTCTCCTCCCCATTTTTCCCTGCTCACCCCAACTGGTCGAGGCAGATGGCCGCCCACATTGAGTCTGGTTCTGCTAGAGGTTGTTTCCAGTTATTGAGGGAATTTTTCTCTCCACAGTCGCCAAATTGCTGCTCATTGTGGGAACTGTTGGGTTTCTCTATCATTTTTAAGGTCTTGACCTTCAATGTAAAGTGCCTTGAGAAAATGTATATTATGATTTGGCACTATACAGATCAAATTGAATTGAATTGAATTGAATAAGGAAAGAGTTGTCAACAAGCAGACAGCCACACCTGCTATTGCTGTGTCAGGTGCACATCAGGTGCACCTGCTGTGTCAGGTGCAATGCTCGCAGTGTACTGCGAGCATTGTAACTGTCAGTTGTTCATTCATCTACAGGCTAATTTGCCACAGTGGAAACAATGGTGAACAATGGTCTGCAGGAAGCTTTTAATTGAAAAAAGTTCTTGGAACCAAAAGTTCCTGGTGCTTTTGGTCCAAATGGAGCCCACTTCTCTTGACAGTCACCACGATTCTTTTCAGCAACAATACGTAACAGCTACGTGTGTGTTTCCTTCATCCTGCCCATCACCTGACAAGCATTCAGCCAGAATAGACCACACGTTATTCTATCATACTATCTAAAAAAGAATTCCTTCATCGCAGAAAAAAACAAATGCTGTATTTGCTTTTTGTTTTTATGAATTGTCTCACAGGCAAGATCAAATTACCTTGTGGGCCATAACAAGCTGGAGGTTTCCCAACTCTTCTGTAATGGAAGGCGAGAGCTATTTTTATACATTTGCTCTTAGAAATCTGTTTTACAGTAGAACCAATAAAAAATTACTGATATCATTTTAACCATTGGAATGATTGTCTGAACAGCTAATTGTGTAACTGAGGGTGTACTCTTATCCATTTCCATCTATGAGGAGGGCCCTTACCAAGGATTCTTAAAAGTACATTAGGACCTCTGGTGTGGCAGATCAAGGACTATTTGTTTGGTGTAGACATATTAACAGGCTCAAAATGATCAACCATTTAAGCCAATGGATTTGGGTGAATGAAACTTGCCTGTGAATCCAATATGGTGTAAAGCCAGCTTGAGGACTGCAGCCCTGTAAAGAAACAGGAATGGCTGTTTTTTCGCTGCCGCCTCTTTAATTGTCTCAGCCTGTGTTCGACAGAGCCTTTTTGAAGGACAGGGTCTCTCATTAGGCATTCACACCAAGGACTTGCTCCAATTGGGCTGCCTAAGGAACCTGAAGGCAATGCAATTGTGTAATTTGCACACAAAGTGGTCTGGATTGATCCAAAATAAACCTCTCAACTTTAAATGTAGGGGTGGGTGGTGGTGGTGGTGGTGGGGGCGTATAATTGCATCATTTAGTGAATTGATTGGCTGAGAGTCGATGGAAGGGAATCAGGAAGCAGCAGATAAACGGTGACAGCAGCGCCTTTTAGAGCGGGGACCCATTGACGCGAAGACACACACACACACACACACACACATACACACACACACAGATTTGATGCTCTGAGGCCAAGATTTACACACACTAAAAAAACACACCTAGAGACACAAACACAGATAAACCGAGACACAAACATATAGAAGCAGACATGAGAACACACACAAACACACACATATACCACGTCAGATTAGACAGCACAAAGAGAGCTCAGGTCCACATCACACACCGAGCGCTGCAGGGCGGGACAATGGAAGACAGAATTAGAGGTAACAATAGATTTCATTAAGCCAAACTAGACTTAACGAGACAATCGATACGTCATAATTAAAGCAAGGAGGCTGAGAGCGACTTAGACTCTAAATGATGACTGCTCTTATTAAGATGGAGCAGATAAAGAAAGGCTGTGTGACAATGGAGCTCTATAACTACCTACCAGAGCAGGCCTTTATGCTCACACCAGCCTTTCACCAAGACATAGATAGGAAGGTGGTGAGAGGAGCAAAAGAGGTAAAGAGAAAAGAGGAGAAGGGAGGTGAAGAGAAGAAAGGACAGGAGAGGAGAGGAAATAGGATCTTTGGTTTTCAAAAATCCTTTTATTAAACTGAGACCAGGAGAAACTAGATCATTGTAAAACCATTACCTGAGTTCAAATGAGAAAAGAACTTCTAGAATACAACAAAATCATTCAACCAAACTCAAAAATAATATTCTCTTTGTAGAAATTTACAAATCAGTTAATTTGAACTGAATAGCAACTGCTGACTTGCCTCCTTCAGCCACAGACTTAGTGCTGACCTGACTGGATGAAGTGTGGGATGGCCCTTTGAATGTCCTGTATTGGGTCTGATAGACTCATTGCTCCTGGTGTCTGAGTGATGAGCTTGTGCCACTGACTCCAAGCAACCGAGTAACAGGCAACAGGAAGTCTTTCAGTATGTGACAACTATTTGCTACTAGACAGCTGAACACAAACTTTCTCCGTAGTGCCCGCTTAGTTCTGTCTTCAATTTGAGCCCTATACTTCCTCTTCTGAACTCCTTGCGCAAGACATGGGCACTGCCTGATCCTTCCACTAACCAACCAGCAAAGCTTCACCCATGCAGATGAGGCCTTTTAATAAAGAGAGGCATGAATACAATGTGCAAACACTCAACATCTTCCTGACTGGAGACAGAAACAATAACAAAGTCTTTGTTCTCTGTATAAGCAGATATGAATGATCCAGGCACTGAGCCAACTCCTCAAACTGCATAGCAAGGTCTAAATAGTTGACCAGAAAGAGGACCACCATGTCTTACAGGATGATAAGGCTCTGGAAAATACCTTATAGTCTGAACAGATGACGGCAACATGCCTCCAATTGTTGAGATACCAGGTCTAGGCAGCAGGTGAAGGAGACAGGAAGAGGTTTGGTTCTGAAACAATCGAACAAAACACCATGGAAATCATGTCCAGTAAAATGCCAGAGAAGCTCATAGGAGTCAACTCCTCCAGAGTCAGCTCACAGCCCAGAGCAGCTTTCTCCTCCAGGCTTAGCCAGGGAAGCCAGGAGCTATCCATGGTGCTGTACCAAAGAGTTCAGTGTAGACGTCTGTTGCATGACTCCTTATCCTGGACGAGTCTGCTTCTGCTGTGTCACTGATGTCCACAAACTGAAAAAGAAAGAGCTTGGAGTATCCATATCATTAAGCCGGAGGAAATTGAACGAGAGCTCCCTTCACTCTCTCTTGCAGGAAGGAACTCAACTCGAAACTCTCCTCCTACAGCGGTGGACCAGAAGTGGGACTTTTGTCTCTATATGGCTATTTTTCAATATTACTAATGTTGCCTTTCATTTAGCTGCCTTTATTATTTGCCAGTGAAATGGCAAAACAATGTCAACATTGATTTACCAATCTCCCACGACAGCTCTGATGTACTAAAACATAATCGATCTGTATTTAGACAAAAGTGCACTGACAGAAACTACTGAATTGCAGTTAAAACCAGTAGGACTTTATTCCTTCACCTAGCAAAACAAGTTGACTAGTCTCGAGCAAAGTCTTGGTGGCGATCTTAATCCGGTCAAGTCTGAGCATACCCCCTCTGTTAATTCTGACCATTACCAATATTCAGTATAGTCTGGATTGTAGATGGGTGAGCCTCTGAGGTGACAGTAGGTGGGATTCCTCTTTTGTCCCATTTGCAATAAAGTACAGTACAGTTGATCTCCACGATAATGGTAACTTTGTCATGATGGTAATTCTTTTTTAGCACAGTGAAAAAACTCACTCTGTGTTCCTTTAATGGGGCATATACTGTATGTTAACACAGTGTGGCACTGAAATACCAATGTATAGCCAAATAAGCAGTTGCCAATCCCTACTTCAGTAAAAGATAAAAAACTTGCATTTGCAGAGCAGCAACCTGTGCTCTTCAGATAGTGTCATGAGGAAGAGCATACAAATCCTCCCACCATAAACCCTAGTCTATAGAGACATGTGAGAAAAGAAACAGACAAGAACAGTTAAATGTAGAACAACAGATGAATAAGTAAAAGTAAAAGGAGGAAAACATCCATTATCATGTTAGGTACTAAACTCTTTTTCTAACTTTTTTTCAGAGTCGCAATGTACAGGGGTCACATTGCTTTTCACTATGCTAACAGATCTGATGAATTTCAGTATCTCCAAAGTTATCATTCACTCTGACAGAATTCCCAACTGTTTAATCCAGAAAATGATTTATAACTTCTAAAGTGTAGGCATTAATGTTCCTGTTAGAGGTTTCAGCAGTAGTCTGACTAAAAGTCACACTCCATTTCATATCCTCATGATGCCTGGCTCATGAATACTTTCTTTCATTGAAGATAAATGTACCTCCAGAACTTGTAGAGGCTCCTCCCTCAGAAGTCTCCACTGATTGTACTGTGCCTGTGGATCGGGGGCTGCACAGGTTCTATGGAGCCACAGACAGTTGTTGCTTCTCATACTGATTCTGGTCCTCCCTATGTAAAACCTACTTTTCCAGAATGTCAACCAGAGGCCCCAGCCACTGCACTAAAAGCACCATGATCTACTGCAGACCACAGGCCAAGTGGAGAGCCATTGAAGCAAACTAGCAAACTATCTTTTTATCTCCACACAATTGTCCTGAGCTGACTTAAGCGTCACAGTATTAGAGCAGCTCTAGTGTTTGTGTAGGTGAGTCCAGGAACATCAATTCCTGCCACCTCAGAGACTGTGATTCAGTTTGGGATCCTTACACCTCAAAGTCAATGTTTTAAATCCCCTGGCAAACTTGCTGAAGCAACAGACCAACAACTGTCCAACACCTCGGTAGGTATGAACAGATGGTGATCTGTGTGGAGGGAACTCACAGCAGGGAAACCTGCACAACAACATCTCTGCAAACATGCCACGATTGTTGATCATGTCCTACCTGTTCATTTATAGCCAAAAGAAGCTTTTTCACAGTAATGTGACGGGACTATCTTTGACAGAGGTTGCCCTCCGAATTACGACATTCCTTCCAAAACACACAACCACAGATTACTCCGCAAACACTGAAAAAATTCAATATTAAGAACGCTTACCTGATCATACTATGTATGACAGGTCAGATGAACAGTACAGGGGGAAATCAGAAAATGCAGGGACAGAAGACAAATCATAGAGAGGCGGAGAGTAGAGAAGATGAGAGCACATAGGAGAGGAGGAGGAGGAAATGAGAGAAACATTTATTAAACACATATACAAATAAAAAACAGAACTTCTCTGAGATCCTGCACTCAACATGCACAGCAAAAACACAAAGAATAAGAACAGGGGATTTGGTGCATTTAACTACAAAAATGATCTCCATGATGCGAAACAGAACCAACCAACCAAGTCCATAGTCTTTCATCTTGCTGCTTGAGTCAAATGCTCATTTTCACCTGACCCATCACGAAGTAAACCAAGGTGACATGTCTTCCCTGCAGGTGCTGCCATGTTCCAAGGACTAGGATTAGGTTCCAAAACATCTTCTAAACCAAGGCTAATCAATTCAAATTCAGAGAGGTCCAGATAGAGGACATTTTCTTAAGCAAAGGTCCAGAACATCATAATGTCTCAACAGCATTATGATTCAGCGTGATATATAATATATTAAAATAGATGTATTAAATGTATCAGTGCTGTTTGTAGTTAATATGTGATTGTCAAATCAAAGACATTCTAACATATCATAATATGTATTGTCCATTTTTACATTCAACTGGATGGATTATAAATAAAAAGTGTGTTAAAACAATACACTTTTTATTTCTTACACGTATTTCTTACTTGACGTTTTCTCATGTCAAGTAAGAAATAGATTAAATAACAGAATGTTATATGTCTCAACCAATGTCTCAACCAATGTTCTAAGAATTTCAACACATTTTAACAAATGAATAGCTTTAATGGTGTGTTCATACCGAATGCGTCAAGATTACATACAAAGTCAATGCAAAGACGTGGAAACGACAGTCATCCAGACACAGCTCCTGAAGGAGCCAGTCAAATACCCCAAGCTGTGTGCTCTTCTGGGTGGTCTTGGGAATCCTCACACAACGGTGCTGGCTTCTCCGGCGTTTCCAAAACACGTACACCACAGCAGTTGTAGTTACCTCAGCCAGTACTTCTCTCCTCTCTTCTGTTGGATTCCCCCAGTGTTTCCACAACATATATAATGCAGCAACTGCAGTTGGTTCTCTCTTCCGGAGAACAGGCAAACACTCAACGGTTGTCTTTATTTGGACGACTAACCCAAATAAACACAAACTATTCTGTGGCGCGAATCGTGTGTTTACAGAGTCGCGAAAAATGGTCACGTTGGGTTTGAATGCACCTTTATACCTGTTTGTCTCTTCCTTTATTTTCCCCTTATATTCCTCCACACATTTTTTTGTTCCTTGAGCTCCAGCTTTTTTTGCCCATGGACTGTATATAAAAAGCAGGTCTTTCCACAAGGATATTGACAGTGACTCTTTGTAACACAATTGCAGTGGTCAATCATGCCCTGGCCATCTTCCAAAACTTTCCCATAAGATATTCAGAATGATTGCCCAAGGTTCTACAACTGCACACCCGTGCCAGAACATTGAGGCATCAAGTTCTTCTGGGATAGTCCATGTGAAAATGATACGTTTGGCTGCACCGCCATATAATTTGGCATTTTGATTTGGTCATATAAGAAACCAACCATATGCATCCTAAAAGTGTGATGATTTGACGTGAATTGACCCTTTTAGCTCTCCCCCTGTAGGTCAATGGGCTGGCTCTAAGTTCTAAGTTCATCTAGATAGTCAGGCACTGATCTTCTCAACTGAAGCCTCCCAATTTTCACTTGTCGCTGCCCAAAAATGCACCTTAGAATTCCTTACCTTCTGTGTTCCATTGAGCCCAGCTGGTGATGGCTGCTTGTTGTTCCACTCACATCGGCTCCTCTCTGCGCAGTTCCTACAGCCAGCCCCCTGGTAAAAAGTCAGTGGAAATTACGGAGGAGTGGATGTGAGAACACAGCTGGAGATCCTCTGCAGGATTGGCCACAAGCGAGTGGGGGGGTTGATGACATATCTAACATGCAACTGACGCAAATATGGAAAAAAAAAAAATCTCTGAAAAAGCGTGTTGAAGAAGACACAGACGAAGATGTCAAGAGAGATTTTGGAGATAAGGGCTGACGCCAGTGTCAATGTGCTGTGAACCAGAACACATGAACTCCACGGTGACATTTGTATGGGACATCCTGCCTCTGCCTGCTGCACCGGCCCTCACCTGAACACTCTGGAGATTTCTGTGCTGTTGAGAACACGTTTGAGCAGAGAATATCCTGTTGCATTGTTCATGTGGCAAACTCTGGAGAAAGTCCGGACCCAATTCTGTAGACATCCTCCTGTTTGAGAACAGCTAAAGTATCTGAAAGGGATGACAATTCTCCAGGGATAACAGTGTCTCAAAAGAATGACATAATATAGCAAAGTAATGAGAATTTCGAAATAAATGACTTAGTATAGTGTCTCCAATAATGTGAACATTTCTGAAAATAATAAGCACTTTCTCAAAACTTTTTCCTTAAATTTTTAGAGGGATATCTCAAGACGTGTGTTTTCAGTATAGCTGTTTTCAGACATGCACTGAACTGTACCTCCGTATTTTCTCCGGAGGAGCTGCATGCGTGAACGCAAACGTCCGAATGAAACGCTTTGCAGACTCTGTGGATTTTCTCCGCCTGGCCTCCTGGTATAAAGTTCGTAGAAATCCAGGAGAAGTCGATGTGTGAACACAGCAGGGGATCCCCTGCTGGATTAACCGTGAGCGAGTGAGGGGGTTAATAAACACTTGACAAACGCAAAAATGAAAAAAACTAAAAGAAAACAAATATCTACCACTGAAAAAGTCGTGAGACACAAATAGAAGACACAGATGAAGATGTCAAGAGAGTTTGTGATGATAAGAGCTGACACCGGTGTCTGTGTGTTGTCACGAAAATCACGTGATCTCCTCACTCTGTCCTCACTCTGTAGGTTGTAGGCTCAAAATGGTCCTCACAAATATATCTGTACCAGTACACACACACACACACACACACACACACACACACACACACACACACACACACACACACACACACACACACACACACACACACACACACACACACACACAAACACAGTCCTATCCCCTTCATCTGCCATTATTCTCAGTTTAATTAACTCTTATCATTAATAAACCAGTTCTACATCTACTGACTGCTCTGTTGTCTATATTTTTTGTAAGAAATGTCTCTTTCTACTTTATGTACAAATGTAATCAAATATATAAACCTCTGACAAATTAACATGCAGAAGTAAAAAAAAAGAGGAAGCTCTGACACACACCTTCGTTAAATGGTCTCTGGTGATTTGATGAAGTTTAATTGATATATCTATTTTAGAATTCATAAAATCAAATATTGCCTTTATAAATTGAATATGCAGCACTGACAGATTATTATAAAAGATACACTCAGACCATTACAGCTTACAACTCTTCAAATTAAAAGCTCTGCAATTCAGCTTGGTATAAACGTTACAGCATTGAAGACAACCTGCTAAAGAGGAAGTGATGCTATGAATGATGTTGCCATGACAGATCTGCACTCTGTGTATATATATCTGTGAAAACATATTCAACTGGGTCCGCAGACTGAAGGCACACTGCCATTCCCCCATTGACTGCTACAGAGTGCTGGTCACCTTATTCCATTTTTTAGCCTAATTCAATTTTTTTGCCCTTTTTAGCCTATTAATATGACCAAATCGCACCAAAATCAGTACTGCACCTTCTCAGGCAATTTGAAATACTCTTGCCAAGTTTGAGGCCGATAAAATGAACAGACAGACAGAACAATGTTTGTGGAATTAGTAGATTAGTAGCTTATGTTAACAAATCATGAAGGACATGCATTGTTATTGGGAGCATGTTAGCATACTGATTTTATAACACAGTCTCAGAGCCACTCGCACTGCTGTCGACTTGTGTCATCTTGTTTTCTTCCTGGCAGGTAGCCTATGATTTTCAGCTGTTTTCTTGAGAACAACTGACCCTGGAGAACAAAAAACCACCATGACAGCAAGACATCCTTCAGTGTATTTGAAGCTTATCAACTTGTCACTTGGCCTACACATTTAGCCAACACAGAATAACCCGAGTATCACATTTGAGTGAGTCCAGCTTTTGATGCTAATTAGTTTATCTGCCACAAAGAGGCAATAACCATATAAATGTCAGTTGTAATTGGCTGGGAGCACCTCCAACTGGAAGCAGGTTTTCCCCTGCAGACTTTGTCTTCTCCTCTTGTCTTTATGTTTATGATGTTAAACCTCCATTACATGGTTGAATTTCATGCTCAAGCTGATTGTCTAGGAATTGTGCAGATATGTCCTCACTTCAATTTGCACCAACGACAGCAAACTGTCATAGTTCACTCATCTTTTTATTAAATCTGAACTCAACTGTTCCTATTTAGTGAATAACTACCTTTGTGTTCAGTCTAAACATACCATGGTTAATAAGTCATATGGTCCTTGTGTGGATCAAGTAACCCAGACTGTAAACTATTTCATGTTTTTAACAGCTGCAGACTCTACAGGTTTAGCATAAGCTACTTTCACTCAACATTTAATCATATGATTCAATTTATTATCCTGAAAATTGCTAAATGGAGCTTTAATGTCTAATGATAATGTAGAGAATTTTGGTCAATGGTTTTGTGGCACAACCTTTCAGCATCACGTGCCAGGTATAAAAGCATTGTGAACTATATTCATAATTAATAGAAGTATTTCAACTAGTCACTATTTTAAAGGATGTAGAATCTATCGTTTGAAACCACTCTGCTGTTCATTTATCTTGATATTCTCCCTTATAGGCGAGCGAACACAAAGGGACAGCCTAGTGCAGCCGGTACATGTAAAGTATGACTTCCACTGTCACTGGATCTAATAAGAGCTGTTTCACCCATCATTGACTGGTACATGAGGGCCAGCTTTCAATGTGAACTGTGAAGTTGAGCTGGAAGAGAAAAGGTTCCTATTGTCACACTGCAGCAGGTTAAGGTGCTGAATACATCAATGGATTAAGCAGCATAATGTGGCCTTTTGAAACTCACTGAACACATTAGAACATTTGTACAACTGTGTCTTTCTTTCTTTCTTTCTCTCTCTCTCTCTCTCTGCCTTTCTCTCTTTTTGATTCTTTCTTTCTTGCCTCGGTGACAGAATGACATCAGCCGATATGGATATTCATGAAGTTAGAGCGGACTGTACTGATATGGACATCTATGCAAACATTACAGCAGGACACAGCAGGAAAGTTTGTGCAGCAGTGTTAGTGCAATCACTTACAATCATCTAATATGTGTATTAGATGGTGATGCCATATATCACTTTCATCATCTTTTTCTGTCCTATCTAGAATGATATAATATCATATTAAATATTACATATGTAGTATAAAATTGTAATTTATTATTTATACAAAATATGTATTTTCAATGTTGCTGTTTAACACTTAATTTTACTTATGAACTACTTGACTGAGTTTTAATAAAATCCATATTACATTTTTTTACTACTTAAGAGACATAGTTCTCACTATGGTTCTCACCAGGAAAGAATTACATGAAACGCCAGAGGTTGGACATATGTGACATATTTGTCACATAGTTACATTTTCTGGAAATGAAACCGACCTGGTTTTGCAGGGTGGAATTTTTGGTTTGTGTCAAAAATAGAAGACGTTATTTTGCTTATATAGAAAGACTGTCCTATCTCTCTCCCAATCCATCTCTTTCAGACATTTCAGACAACTATCATTTCTGAATAATATTTTATGGCTCATTAAGCATCTATAGTGCTGGGGTGCTGAAAGAAAAGCAGAGGGCAGCAGGAAAGATTGATGAAAAGACTTAAGAAATATTGAGAGAAGCTGGGAGGTGAAAACAGACAGAATTTCCCCAAATGAAAATATGTCTTTAATTAGCACTAATTAAATACACACAGATGGTACATGGCACAGATTGACTCAGGCTTAATGGAGGACATACACACATGGACATAGACCCCCCCAAAGAAAATAAATAAATAAAAAACACTTGGTCTTTCTCTGTTCAAGCACTCTCATTTTAATAATTTGTTATATTTATTATTATCTGTATTATTTGATCTTTTAAACATTTGATAACTTTATTATTCACAGTCTACAGCACAGTTTCTTTTTCAAATAAAAAAGACAAGAGGAAAATACTGTGAGAAAAGACTTCTTCTTCACTTCCTACTTGTTACCATTTTTTAAATCGGGACTCATTTCTTCTCATCTGTTCTCGGGTGCCTTGGGTGTGTTCATTTTCTGTTGAAGGAGCCATGTCCTACAACCAGTGGAGACTCAGGGCCTGTGCCAGATTTAGTGAAGCAATTCTGTAAGTTCATTGAGCCTCTCCATGTTCCAGGTTGGTGATTCATTTCTGTCTCTGAAAGCATCATTTTTACATCTATACATACAGAGCTTATGTGACCTAAAAGCTCTACATTGGTTTCATCTGTCCTCAAGACTTTCTCAAATAAGCCTTGTGGTTTGTCAATGTGCAGTTTACAAAACTCTAGTCAGTGTCTTTTTCCATGATTTCATCTTTCATTCGGTAAGTCATGTATGGACATTGTGATTGGACGTTCATTGATCTTGGAGGTCAGTTTGTATTTGCTAGCGTGGTTGTGTTTGAGCTGTCCTGTTGCATTTCCTTGTGTGTCCACATCCATGGAGGTTGACTACAGTCTCATGGACCTTAAACTTCATTTATCACTGTGGTCACAGGAACATCCAGTTCATGGAGATGCTCTTTTAGCTTTTACCTTGACCATCAAGCTTGACAGTTATTTTCTTCCTTATTACCTCAGACAGTTCTCTACTTTCTCCTGTACAGTGTGATGCACACAATGATACCAACCAGCACTGTGAGGGCTTTTCTTATTTAAATAGTCTGGATGACTGACTATAAGGTTGAAGACACTTGTAACGCTAATTGAAGAACATAGTGTAACTACAATACACTTGTTTAACACCATTTATTGTAATAATTAATTTGTCCAGGCCATTTGAGAAGATCCTGTGGAATGATTGTTTTGAAACTTAACTTGCTCTTTAATCTATTTCTCTGCACTATGAGAGGAAAAAATATTGTGTAGATTGATCTGACATGGAATGAATGATTTGAATGGAGCAGATAAAATAGGTCCATCCACAGTGTTTCATGGTTTATTAACTTGATTCCATGTTCTTTCTGAATAGCAATTCACAATCAGGTGATAAGTTTATAAGAGTGCTCTTAAGGCACAGCACATTTGTAGTGTTTACAGAAATATCAATGGATCTGTGACTGCTGTTGTTACATATTCAGATGTTAGACCAACATATAAAATGCCTCTCATTTGCAAAACAAATTTTGTTATTTAGGTTCAGAAACCATCAACAATACTGAATACTATCATTCATATTTTGATGGTGTTAATGGCTATTGAAGGGCAGGATAATGGAGACTGCACCATCCTGTTGTTTCTTCTTCCTGTTTAAATTTTCCACCTATATAGGTCCTTCCAGCCACAAGGTCACAGTGTGTTTTTAATTGTGGTGCCCCTCGACCACTCCCCCCCACCCCCCCCAACCCATCCGACCAACCCCCTCAGCCCAAATGATGAACGACTGTACCTTCTGAAAAGGGCCCTCTCCAATAAACAAGCTTATCTCTCCTCTCTCTCTCTCACCACTGCCTGTGAATAATGAGCTCTGGGTATCACTGTTAATCACTATAATTGTTAATGTTAAGAGGGGGCCGGTTGCTATTTGCCCGACGCCCCACGCCTTTATTGATTTCATTTTTTTACATTAAAACGCAGCATGCCTTTGTCAGAGCAGTGGGTCACCCCCACCTCAGCCCCCATCTCCAGAGAGAAGCTAATTAGTTATTTAGTGGCCTGTGTGTGTGTGTATGTGGGACTGTAGAGCAGAGCTAAAGCCTGTTATCAGTACCCTGATAAAGGGAATTGGTTGTCCCGCAGTAGCTGTGAGAGGCTATGGCTGATAGCAGCGTGGCTATTATAGAGAGGACAGACACAGGCACACACATACACACTGCGCACACATCTATACACATATACTGTGGAAAACATACACATGTAAATATAGCTAAGCTCATAAACATATGTAGTTTGAGGAAGAAATTATTCTTTAAAACACTTGTACAATGTTTGTCCTTAGACAGTCGGTCTGGTTGCTGTGTTTTAGGATTAACCCAAGATGGCCCTAACCTTCCCACCTCAAAAACTACCTGATTGGTTGAGGCTGTCACAAAGCTTTGCAGTTTAGAGAGTGTTGAGGATGATTGATGATCTTTTTTATTCATAGTACAGTGATATTTTATGAGTCATAATGTGTAATTCAATTAAAAAAAATCCTCCAACCCGAACAATCTATCCTGGATCTGATCCGAGCCACAGGAGCACCTGCTGGAATAGCTCTGTTAAACTCATGGATAGAAAACGACTTGGTTCGGTTAGGGTTATGATGACAACTTTGTTAAGAGGACCTTTGTTGTCATGGTTACAATAATAATCATTCAAGCTAAGGTTATGGAACCTTCATCACTAATACAATGTTGATTATTGGTCTCACAGAGGAAATTAACAGTAGACTTTTGTGTTGAAAGACTGATGTTTAGTTGACTTTGTAACTCTTACTACAATCACCTGATTTCCTCTCTTGCTTCCATCACAGTTGCAATGGCCACTAGCGGTCACGAATACAATCTAACTATTTGCTTTATAAGATTCTCACCCAGATGACCTACGCTCATGTTTTATAGTCTCAAGTGAGACCAAGAAAAGTACACAGTAAATCAGAGGCAGGTATTTTACATTATGTATTTTTACATAAGTAATAAATTAATAATTGTTTGTCTTCAGTACTTACATGAAATCCCAGCATTCAACCACTTAACACTGTTGCAGATTATATGATCTGTTTTCCTTTAAGTGCAGCCAGGGGTGAGGTGGGACCACGAGAACTGATCCGGAGTCACAGTATCACAAACAGTTTGTCACACCTGACAAGAGTAGTACAGAGGTTATATTAACTACATTGTGCTGAAGAACAAAACATCAAATAGAAACCCGCCACATTTATAATATTGATATCATATGTTGCTGTCATAGTGTATTTGTAATTACAAAATACAAGTATTTAATAAGGATTGCAAAATTGTATGAGGAATACATTCAACATCTACAACAATAAAGTGAATATACAGTCGAAAAAAAAATATTGTACTCAAACTGGACACTATAAAAAATTAAATACATCAGCAGACATATGTAACTTTTAGTGGCTTTTTCCTCCTTCACTAGGTGTTTCTGGAAGGACATTCCATGTCCTGACTTTGAATCAAATTCATATTCTGATTAAACCCGAGCAGAAAACCAAGCTGTACAACATTATCCCACTTTATAAATTATATAGCTTCCTGTTGTCTTCAGCCTGGTGCATATGCTGGTCCTAAACCCACTCTGCTGCTCTGCTGCTCCTCTCTGTTGTCTGGACAGTTACTGCACTATCACTATCAGAAGCAATTTGAAATATGTCAGAAACTCTTTTTTCTGAGCTTTTCCGTAAGACCTTCACATTTATTTAGCTTTATTATACATGTAAAACACGTCAGTGACAGCCCACTGTTGCCTCAGTGTTGAAGATGTGATAAAGATTCCGACACAAAAAAAGTAAGCATGTGGGCAGAGCTGTGGGACCGAACCGAGCCGAGAGGGAGAGGGAGAAGGTGACAGACATCTGTTAATGAAAAAGCTTCAGCAGCGCTACCACACTCCTTTGAAAGTCATTGTGTCCAACCTGCACCATTTTTAACTGGCTGTGATTGGTCCAACTTGTTTGGATCTAAATCTATTTCTGCTGATTGGCCTTTTTGGAGAATACTTTCTGTGCACCCGTGAATCGTCTGCTCTCAGATTTCTCCTCTGCTCTTGGATTTTTTTGTGCAACAACCCTGTCGAATTTTTTTTACCAATAGAATGCCAGGTGTAGTGTTGACCACTGGTCAACCAATGGAATGAATGAAATGAACCCTGCCTCATTGCGAGGGCGTTTGCTTTACTTCAGTTCGTCCTGTGCGGGCGGTTACTCTTTAACCGGGTTCATCCACTCCCGCCCTCCACGGCTTTATTATATGGACTTCCCCTTGCTTTCTCTATGACTTTTGGAATACAAAGACAGTTATTTTATATTTATATATATATATGCACAAAAAAATCCAAGAGCAGAGGAGAAATCTGACAGCAGACGATTCACGAGCGCACAGAAAGCAGCCCGAGTGTGGATAAGGGCTGAAGCTGGAGCGCAGGAAATCTGTACGAGCAACAATGTATCTGACTGCGAGCACACAGTCTGAGCAGAAGCAAAGCAAATTTAAGTGCAAACAGGGTCTGTGTGAGTGCAAGGGCTGGGTTTTTATGAAAAAAGTAATACACAATCTGTACATAAATTCAACAAGTCATGCTCTCAAACTGAGAAACCACGCTCTTGAATAAACATAGGAAAAAAGCTCCATATTGAAATAGGTTGTTCTTTAAATTTCATTCTTTCTTCACTGTTCAGCATGTAGATATGTATTATTACATGTCATATTATGGATCATTTAGGTTGAATGTGTGTACACTGTTAATTACAAATGTGTGTGTGTGTGTGTTTGTGTGTGTGAGAGAGAGAGAACTGAAACACTCCCTGAAGGGAACTTTAGTTTTTAGTGGAACCATTAACCTTTGAGATGACAGAGATCATGCAGCCAGAGCTGCAACGATGACAGAACGATGATGAAAGAGACAGTGTGTGATATCGGTGTTTGTGTGTGCGTGTGTGTGTGTGTGTGTGTGTGTGTGTGTGTGTGTGTGTGTGTGTGTGTGTGTGTGTGTGTTTTGTTAATTAGTGGCAGTACTCAGATGCTGCTCATTACATCCTTTCAACGCATGACTAGACACTAGAGATTTGTGAGTGTGTGTGTAGGGCCACAGACTTCTGCCCTAGCACTAACTAACAGTGATATGGTACATCACAGACACACACACACACACACATGTACACATGCACGTCATGTGATAATGAAATCACAACTGGAGATCTCTCATAATTAAATATCTTGCCCTGATGACAAAACAGTCTAATTACACAATTACCTGCCAGGAATTAGTCCTCTCCATAAAACACCACACACCAACCACATTAGCAGAAATTAGTTTGCATCACAACACAGCACAACGGTTATATCAATGGGAAAGCCATGCACATGAATACAATCAAACAAGGTGCATCATGAATAACATCAACAGCAATTAGGCATAATGACTAATTGAATAATTACCACCAGGAAAAAGCAAAGGAATAACGTATGTAATGTAATAGTCTGCCTAAACACCTTACATACGACCGCCATTCAAATAAAGTCACCCAATCCTGAAGTCCATAGCTTACAATAAGAGGTCATTTACATTTGTCTGTTATATTTGTATCTGCATTTTCTAGAAGAGAGTACAAAGTGTGAATCCAGGCAACAGAGAAATAAAGCAGTGTCTGTCTGAGGCTGGCTTCCAACTACAGCATTGGTCATTTAGTCAAACACCAATTCATTGTTCCATTGTAGGTCTATACCAAGTCAATGTTGATCTTCTGAAAAAAGGCTTTCTGTAATGAGGCACAAACTGAGGTGTCAGATTAAGACAACAATATTTTAACCTTTCCAAAGACACTGATCTCTTTGAAAGGCCAACAGACATTTATATTAAAAAGCCACTGTTCTGAGTATGCATTTATATGTCTTTATAAATTCATGTTTTCATCTATAAATAAATACTACACAACAAGTTATTCATCATTTGGTAGTCTAAACTTTAACTAGAATGGCCCTCTATGGTATATAGAGTACCTCCTCCAAGGCCCAATGGTCCCCTTAAGAAACATTTTTTTCATTTTTTATCTATCTCTACCAAATTGCACACACTCATAAATATCAGTGGCTGGTTTTATTTATCAGGATCCATGAATTATTTACAGAGAAATTGACGAAAATGTAAAATGTAATAAAAAAAAATCCTGGATCTTCCCCCTGATCCTGATCCACCAAAATTGAATTGGGTTCTTTTCTGACACATAATGCATAATCCTGCTAAGACAACCTTGGATGAAAACATGAACTGTTTGATGGAGGTACTAATGGAATTTAAAAATCCATTTAAAAAATGGTTTAAAAAATAAATAAATAACTGGATTGACAAAATTAATTAGGGATACAGTTGATAATCAGAAATTCAACACAGCAGTTTAATTTACCATTTGCATTTTTGATTTATCTGTTCCTTTACCTATTAGCTATTTTATTTATCATTTAGTTTCTCCTTTTAGTCTCTCCATGACACCTTGGGCTTTATACTAAATTAGATATAACAATGCAAACAAGCTCTTATATTAAATGCTTGGATTGGGCAAGCACACAATGGCATGGAGACAAATGCAGCAGGTGAGTTCACCTGTTTTCTACCAAAATGGAAGGAGTCAGAAGAAGAAGAAGAGTGAGGGTGAGAGGGGGAATCCACGGAGGAGGAGAAGGAGGAAGAGGAAGAGGAAGAGGCGGAGGCCGTGCCAGAGGTAGAGGCCGAGGTGGAGGAAGAGGAAGAGGAAGAGGAAGAGGAAGACCTGAAGCAGGAGGAGAACGTGCTCAAAGAAGAAGAGGATCAAATTTATCAATGAAATTCGTACAACACTAGTTGACCATGTAGTGAACCCCTGATTGACGCTGAGGGAGGCTGGACTAAGAGTTCAGCCAAATCTTAGCAGATATACAGTGAAATCTGTCATTAGGACATTTCGACAAGAAAACAGGTAAAAAAAATCTGTCTACAGTTACAGTAATCAGCTGCTTATTGTATGCACCATATCAGCACTTTTGATACCCCTTCCTGTGATATTTTACAATAGGTTACATGTATTTTGTTCTACATAGGATTGAGGGTCGAGAACGACAAGGAGGAAGGGGGCCCATATTCACACAAGAACAAGAGAGAGAGATCATAAACATGGTTTTGGCCAATAATGCTATCAGGCTCAGAGAAATTCAAGCCAACATTATGGGGTCCTCCTCCGTCACGCCAATATGGGCCCTTACAACACACCTCACATTCTCACATTTTTGGACCGATTGCCCAAAATCGTCACAGCAGTAAACCACATGCAGCAGATGCAATACATTGTCATCTGGGACAATGTGTCCGTGGTCCAGAACTGATTTCAACACCATCCACAGTTTACAGTACTATACCTTCCACCATACTCTCCGTTTCTAAAACCAATCGAAGAGTTTTTCTCGGCATGGCGGTGGAGGGTTTACGATCTCCGGCCCCAGGCTCAGGTACCCCTCATTCAGGACATGGAGGAGGCCTGTGACCAAATCGACGCCGCAGCTGTGCAAGGATGGGTTCGACATTCAAGACGGTTCTTCCCACGTTGTCTTGCCAATGAGGTCATCGCCTGTGATGTTGATGAAATTCTCTGGCCTGATCCAGCTAGGCGAAGAGATAATGTCTATGTGTACATTTTCTGTACTGTGTTTTCAATTTGTTTCAGATCTTTTTTTTTTGTTCTTTTTTTTTTACTGTAATTGTAACCTGTCCTGGATACAGAATTTTCTGTTTGTCTGATATTTGCTGAGCTTACAGTGTTATGCACACTACTGTAGTAGCAAGAAAACTGGGACATGTTTTGTTGTGATTCTCCATGTTGACATGTTGACTGATTTGGGAATATGGAGAGAAATAAATTATATTTTCATCAGTCTGCAGCATTGGTCTTGTGTAGTGTTTGGTGAATTTATTGTATATTTGCACTTTCTCTGTGTACTTCACTTACAGTACTCTAACCACTGAGAAGTAGAATTGCTAAAAGTGTTTTAGGTTAGCAACAGCAGTGTGTAACTGGTTCAAACAGAATTAAGTCATATGGAACGTGTGTGTTTCATATGGTAACAAAATATGGTTTTGATAAATTAGTGTATAGTTTTTACAAGAGTGTTTCATTTTGCAAAGGATCTGAGGTGTTCTGCTAATTGTGTGTAGTGTTTTGAAAAATCGGGCCCTGTTTTAAAAATCGTGCTTAAGCAATCGAGAAAAGCTGTAAACACACATGCTACACACACAGTCACTCACATCAAATGGGTTATGGCCTCCTTGTCGTCCTGTTTTGGGTTTTTAGTTGTGTTCTTGGAAAAGTACCAAAAAGGAAAAGTACGACTATTTCTGTTATTCGAGCAGTTATTTGAATGGAAGTGAAAAGGTCAAAGGTGGTGTTGTATGCTTTCACAATCAAATAAATCCTTGTGGCTGACTAGGTTCATTGTAATTGCTTTCTCCAGAAAAATAACCATACTTCACTTCTCAAGCACCTGTGCTTACTTCATTTTTACTCTCTTCTAGTTATGGCCAGAGTAAACGGTAAATGGTCTGTATTCATATGGTGCTTGATGACCACAAAAAAGCTCTTTACAGTACAGTTTGCCATTCACCCATTCACACACACATTCATACAGTGCATCTATGTGCAGCACTTTTTCTATGAGGGGCAATTCAGGGTTCAGTATCTTGCCCAAGGACACTTCGGCATGCAGATGGGGAAGACTGGGATCGACAACCTCCTGGCTAGAGGACGACCTGCCTAGTAGACTGAGCCAGTTCAGTCCTGTTGACTCTAGTAATTGACTGTACTGAGATCAGGATTCAGTGTGGGCTGCATTGGGTTTCAGTCCAGTCCAAACGGTCCAGTCCAGTCCCACTCAGCCCATGCAAGTCCAATCCACTTCAGCCAGTCCAGTCCAGTGGATACTGTGAAGGAGTGATTTTAATTAAAGATAAGTCGCTCAGTGTGCGGCCGGACTGAGCCTGTTAATCTGAATCCAATAGGCTTGATGTAGCAGCTAGGAGGCCCTTGTAAAGCACAGGCTCTATTGAAGCCCGCTGCTTTTCATTTGGCTGGGAATCAATGCAGATTGACACCACTTAACATGCAAATGGTGCCCAGGTCAACCAGCAGTTTCCTGCCCGTTGGCAGTTGTCCAGCATGTACAGCGTGACTCTCCCTTTCACCCCCATTTTCTCCTCTTCATACCTCCTCTCTCTATATTACTTGTCTTTCTCTTCTTCACTGTGCTGTAACTTCTTTACTTTCGCTTCTCTTCTCATGAAAGTTTCCTCTCTTTTCCCTACTTGCCCTGTCCCTAGCGCTGTCTCTCGCCTCCTTTCTCCCATCTTCTTTTCATCCCCTCTTCTCCCCTCCTCTCCTCTCCCCTCCCCTCCCCTCCTCTCCCCTCCCCTTTTTTCCATCACATTCCTCCCTGCTGTTGTAAAAATCATATTCAGGATATTCGTCCATTTAAAGATATGAGAAAATAAAAGACTATCGATTGCTTGATAAACTGCAACTGATGGCAACAGAATGGGAGTAAAGTCAGTATAACCCCTTGCTGAGGCTGTGTGTGTGCTAGCTGGAGGCACTATATGGGAGATGCCATGGATCAATAAAGTGTATTTGTGTGTGTCGGCCCTTAGCTATCCTTCCAATTACACATTTCCAGCAGCGCGGCCGAGCACAGCTCTTTGTTAACGCCTTAATGGATCAGCGAAGGGAAGTGTCTGCACGCGCACGCACGCCCATACACACACACACACACACACACACACACACACACACACACACACACACACACAAATAGATACAGCTTTACAAGGTAAGCATTCTCAAATTGATTTGTTAAACAGCGTTTTGAGTCCCGGCGCTCTCTGCAACTGTGTAATTACTGTGAGAGCTGACACTGTATCTGTGTACGTGTATGTGTGCTGGTGCTATGTGTGTGTCTCCATCAGAGTGTGTCTGTGGATAATTTCATGAACCGATGTGTTTGTTTTGCTAACAGTTTCCACATGAAGGAAGCTCCATGTGTCTGATTATTGAAGAAGAGAGTGTTTCATTAGGAATTTACTTCACAGCAGCAGACACATTACAGCCAGAGGCACCTCGTCACCTCTCCACTCATCTCCTCTTCCCCCTTTCATATTAAAAGAGAAAAGTAGAGTATGGAGGATGGCTGAAGAGGGACAAAGTCAACATAACAGCAGACAGGAATGGGTTTTGTGTGCACTTTGTTTAAAGTCTGATCTCAATATTGTATACATTGTCTCTTCTCTCCCTTCAGCTGCGCCTTCAGTTAGTCTGTGTTTTTCTACATTTATGTATACTTACTTTTTTTCTGTCTTTGTAGGTTATCTGATTGTGCCACCTACTGGCACACATACACACAGGTTACAAATTGAACGAAAACACCTACAGCTGCTTCCATACAGTTTGGGGGTAATTTTCTTGGTATTGTGCACGTCTGTCCTCAGAGAAGAAAGATATATACTGCAAAGTGATATTTACTCTGTGTCAGTGATCATACTGTTGTCACCCTGATGACAGCATCCACAGCCATGATGGGCCATTGTTGCTTTAATGAGCATTAAAATGATGTGGATCATACAGTTACCATGGTCTCAACCCAAGTAAACATCTATGGTAGACAGCGCTTTCCACCAGTAGGTGTTCGTCCTCCAGTAGAGATCCAGAGATTTGGAGAATCAATGACAAGGAAGCTGTTCTGGAGACTTCTGGACACCTTTATAGCTGTCTGACTTCTAAGCTGACTTCTGATATTCAAAGCATATCTGCTACTGGTAAAAAAAAAAGAATATTAGAATTTGGTAACACCTGGAAGACAACCAATGTTCACAGTTTACTTAACAGATGAGGAATTTGTTGCTTTCAGAAATGATTTGAAAGGAACCGGGAGAGAGGATGATCGTGTGGAGGAGAGAGAGGATGGCAAAGTGAAAGCACAGGACTCAATAATCAGTGTGACAGAGTTTGTCTGTCCAGTTTGGGGGTTTTAGCAGTGTGAAGGACTCTGTCCATCCAACCATGACACCTTCTTTCTCCAACATTTTCCTGCACTTTCTGCTCATTTTTAGGTATTGTGTATTTGGCTGTATATGTGTATCAGGCAACATGGTATTAAATGTAATATTAGTGAGATTATTCATTGAAATTTGAACTTTATTTATTTGAGTGTCTTATGGGTTGTCAGTGTCTGAACAGATGACTGATTGAGAAGTGCTAAAACACTGTATGAATGTGTGTGTATATGTATGTGTGTGTGTGTGTGTGCGTGTGTGTGCGAATGAATGAATGTCATCTTGTCATCTGTTGCGTAAACCATTTTGAGTGGTCTAGAAAAATAAATGGTCTGTATTTTATGGTGCTTGATGACCACTCAAAGCGCATACATGTGCAGCCCTTTCTCTATTAGAATGGCACAGCCGTCAGAGGCAATTTTGGGGTTCAGCATCTTGCCCTTCAGCATTCGGAATGGGGAAGACTGGAATCGTCCCACTGACCTTCTGGTTTCTCTACCCACTGAGCCACAGCCACCTGTACCGTAGTACTATAAATCTAGACCATTTACCATGTAGTTGTTTAGTAGGGTTTTCTCTAAACTGGAGGAGCACACTCAGACTTTCAGATACAAAGCATAATTAATAATAGCTATGCTCACACGCAAATAGCACAAATGCAGGTGGACTTGGAATAAACAAGGAAGAGGAGGACATCACAACAAATGCATTAACTAGATTTATTCAAACATCAGGCACAAACTCTTACATCTGCTCTGGTGGGATAAGCAGATGGTGGACTGAGCCACCAATGAATTTTATTCAATGGGAAAATCAATGGAATAAAAAATGAAAAGGTGGTCTCAGACTTTGGATATACTGTATATTCACAATATTATCACATACAATTACATGAAACAGACATAATTAAAATCTGCAGTGTGCTGTGGATTTTAATCCTTCAATTCTTTTAGTTATTTCTTTGGTCTTAAACTTGTTTCATCCTGTCTTTTACTCAATGAACCAAAATCTAGCAGAGTAATTCAGGGCATACTGTATGTTGTAGGACAGGGCATCCCTTGGTTCAGAGGGATTATGCTTATCAAAGACACAATGTTGAATCACACTGTAGTCTTCATTGGTTATTTTGAATTAAACAGCAGCTCTGTAAATTTAGTTTGACGAGCTCAGTGACATAGGCATCATCTCATTTCTTCTCTATACTTGTCCCACCAGAAAGACTTGGACGCAGCATAAATATCAACTGTTGTCCGACTACATGTTTGAAGTGCAATTAACATTTAGCAACATGAGAAACTTACATTTAGTCAAACTTGATTTTGCCGGTCCTTCACATGGTCTGGGGGCTGCTTCAGCTCAGGAGGTGGAGTGGGTCATCCACTGATATCATGATCAGTGGTTTGAGTCCTGGCTCTTCCAGTATGTCATGGGCCAAATTTAACGTCAAATTGCTCCTAATGTATTATAAGTGTGTGATGTATGATAATGTATGTGTGAATATGTGGGTGAATGGGTGACTGTGACCTCAAGTCAAGTTAGATTTATTTATATAACACATTAAAAATGTCAAGAGTTGCTTAACAGTGTTTAACAATCATGGCAAAGGAAAGCAACTCAGGTAAGGATATAAAGGATTAAGAGGTGCAATGACTAAATCTAAATCTATGCAGGAGAAAAACAGCAGCAGAAGATAAGCTAAAAAAGAAATAAGTAATAAATAAAATGACAATAGACTCTAACAGAATCAGAAGAGAATGTCAAGCTGAATTAAAAGGAAGATTAAAAAGGGATGACTTTAACTTGATTTATAATTACTGGTAGTGGGACAAGAGCTAATGTGGAGCTGGAGACTGTTCCAGAGTTCGGGGGCAGCAACTGAGAAAGCTCAGTCTCCTTTAGTTTTAGAAAAGATAGGGAAACTGAACTGAGTTACTCTGAAGATGTAACCTGGAGGCAGAATATGGAACCAAGAGATCAGTGAATAACAAGGGACTTGATCCTTAAGAGCTTTGTAAACAAAAAGTACAATTTTTAAAATCAATTCTATATTTAACTGGTAATTAATGTAGTTTTGCCGGAATGTTATATGTATCTTTATTTTAGTGTCGGTTGGAGGTCTAGCAGCTACATGTTGGGCCCATTGTAATTGTTAAACAACATGGATGACTATTTTTACGTGTTTTTTTAGGTAATCGAGGCTTTAATTTAGCTTTGGTGGATGAAAGCTGCCTTTTACAACACCACTAACCTGGGTGTACTGGAGGACCACAATGGTTTGTGAATTATTAAATAGACGACCAAGTGCATGCAGCTGAATGTGAAGCACTTAAGATTAGAAAACCTCATATACATGCAGTGTCTTGCTCAAGGGCACTTAAGCAGCAGAGGTGTTTGAGGTGACCCCCTCCTCCCCACTGCCCCACAGACATCCTCCCATGTCCCATTATATGAAACAATTCTAACTACAGCCCATTATAGTTGTGTTTCTGATTGTCTCAATGCACAAACTCAGAGAAGTTTACCTTAATGCATATGTGGACACATTTGCCTCACTTTTTCACCTCCACACAACACAACTATATACTCCCACAAAATGCAGACAGAACTGGATTATGGTGAGAATGTGTTTGTTTTTTTTCGCCCATATGGCCTTTTTACTATGTGTGTATTATGAATGACTTCATGTCTTGTTATGTATGTTTTTGCCTGTGTGTCCATGTTTTTATCTGACCTGCTGTGTGTGCACCTGCATAAACATACATGTATAAATATATATATATATATATATATATATATATATATATATATATATATATATATATATGTGTGTGTGTGTGTGTGTGTGTGTGTGTGTGTGTGTGTGTTTACGACTGGGGGAAAGACAGCAGTCTAAAGGATGAAATTGAAGAGATTAGCATGGTCTGCGCTGCTTTTGATTAGTTCTGACTGGAAATCTGCCCGAGCCACAAGGGGCCCCTCAGCAGCTTGCACTCTCCCACTCCATCTCTCTCTCTATGTATGTGTGTGTGCACGTGCGTGTGTGTGAGAGACTCTGTCTTTCTTCCTCTCTTCTCGTAGCTTTTCGCGCCACGCCAGAAATTGAATTGATATTTTGTAAACCTGATTTGTGGATAACGCGATGTGACAGCGACAAATGCCTGGCTGAAAATGGTTTTCAAAGCCAGTCCAAATGAAAGTTATTACAGGGTAAATGCGCATTTCTTTGTCTCGGCGGCAGCAGCAGCCCCTCCTGGCTGTGTGTATGAGTTTATATGGGTTGAATATGGATCCATTTCCTGGGTAATTGAATTGATACTGTCATGCACGGGGGCAGTGCCACATTGCTCTGCAGGGCGGATGGACTGTCTGATTGAATTGGATGGGGGGTGGGTGGTTGAGGGGGGATCCCACAGCATGGATGTATGTGTGTGCGTGTGTAAAGGGTTGTCAGAGAGCAGTCATAAGATAGACACACCTCAGTGTTCTCCTGATTACTGCCGTACAGCCAATTGTCTCTCCAATAATCTGCCGCCACAACCCCTTGACACACACACACGCACACACATACACACACACACACACACAAACACACAAAAGGCCATGCACACACACGCATGCAGACGGATACGGGTCAGGCAGCACAGAAGCCATTTCCAATTCCAGGGTAGACGAGCGCCGCAGATCTGCTACATATTAATTTTGTCCCGGCTGAGATTTGCTCCCATTCAGTTAAAGCCGATTGATGAGAGAGCAGAGAGGATCGGACGGCTCCTCATTCGCTCTCCTCACCTCTGATTAGAAACACTGCCACTGTCACCGCACTATTAGGACAGAGGGAGGGGGTGACAGGGGAAGAGAGAAAGAGGGAGAGATGGGAGGGTAGAAAGAGATAAGAGAGGGACAGTGAGAGGGGAAGGAAAAAGGTGAGAGAGGAGAAAGACGACAGGACAGACAGTAGAACGAAGCATATAAAAGAGGGAGAGTAAAGGAGAATGAAAGGAGAGACATGTGGAGGGAGAAAGGCACAAATGGGGTGAAGGAGAGGGGATTGGAGATAGAGAAACATAAAAAAGGAAAGAAGGAAGGTGGGGCAGGGGAGATGAGGGCAAGATAAGAGGTATAAGGAGTGAGGGGTGCGAGAGTGTGAAGGATAGGAGAGAGGGAGAGATAGGTGTGAAACAAGTTCGGAGGAAGACCTGGATGACAAAGGAAAGGTGGGAGAGTTGAAGGACAGAGAGGTGAGGTAGGTAAATATGATGATGAGAGTATAGGTTCAGAGTGAGGGAGAAAGGGGTGAAATGTGGAAAGAAGAGAGGAATAGGGAGAGTAGGGTTGAAGGGTGAAAATAAAATGAGGGGAAGATGGAAGGAAGGAAAATGGAATGGAGGGATGTAGGAAGGGTGAGAAATGAAGGAGAGGGAAGAAGGGATAGATTGGTGAAGATGGAAAAAACATAATAGAGTATTAGATGCAAGTGGGAGGAAGATAACCTAAAGATGGAAGGGTATGAGGAGAAGAAAAGAAGGGAAGGGCAACAGGAGGAATGATATATGGTATGGTATGGTAGCAAGGGAGAAAGAGAGATGGCAGCGCGGGACGTAGGCACTTAGGAAACTTTTAACACCCTTTATTAAAGCATGTTTATCAACCTCTTACTGTATGACATACTATTAAAAAAGAAAACCAGCCCATCCATCTCTCACCTATACCATCCCAACAAACACATGCACACAGACACAGACACACAGACACACAGACACACACACACACACACACACACACACACACACACACACACACACACACACACACACACACACACACACACACACACACACACATGCATGTAGCAAAATTCCCAGATGCTGTGTTATTACTATTTAATTTAGACAGAGGAACAATACTTGCCAGGACCCAATGAGGAAGAGAAAGCCAACAGCACCCCGAACCTGAAAGCTCTGCATGCTAAGGTACCACTACTAATGACGCCCCCTAACCTCCTATAACTGCATAAAGAACCTTACCCATCATCCCCTCAAAGTTCCCAGTTAGTGGCTCCTCTGCAACTGACCGAAGGAGTCCAGCAGTCTCTCCAGAAGACGGAAGAAATGTTACACCTGACTCCTCTGAAAGCTGTTGTGGTGTCTTCCAGCTCAACACATCTGTATGACCTAGTTGGCCCTGTGTCAAAATGTCAGCCTTCACTAGGTAAAACTGCAGAGTCCCTAAATAGGTGCTGCCAAGTTGGATCAGAGGGTTGAGAAAGAGTTGCTGGAGCATCCAAAGCAGTTATGTACAGGGCAGGAATGGAGAAAAAATGGGAATGTGAATCTTAAAATGAGCACGAGGGTGATGGGAGTGGGGCAATAGAGTGAAGGTTTAAAAAAAAAATTAAGAGAAGGGAAAAAGGGATTGTGGAGTGAGAGAGGAGCAGTGACAGAGGAGTGTACATTAATGGATAAGGAGAGCAATAAAGGAAGGAAGAGTGGGAAAAGATAACAAAAGGGGAAGGAGTTCAGGATGAAGTGAGGTAGGGAAGTGCATCAGTATGTGGAGGGATGAAAGCAGAAAAGTGTAATGGAAAAATGGATAGAGAGGAGAGAGAGCAGGAGGGACAGATAGAGAGAAGGAAAGAGAAGACAAGGGTGGGACAAATGGATAGAGGGAGAGTACAAGTGAGGGACAACACCTGGAGAAAAGGGAGAAAAAGGAAAGAGAAAGTATGTTGAAAAGTAAGCAGCACACAGACTGAACACACAAATGAAAACATTTGCTGCTTACTGATAACTGCTAACTGACCATTGGTGCCACGCAGTTCATACCAGACCCACCCAACCCCCCTCAACAAATAAATATTAGGACTAGTAAAAGGGATTTCGAGAATAAAGCTCAATTCAATTCAATTTCAACTTTTATCTGTATAGTGCCAAATCATAATATACATTATCTCAAGGCACTTTACATAGAAGGTCAAGACCTGTATTGTTTTTTATAGAGAAACCCAACAGTTCCCACAATGAGCAGTACTTTGGCGAATGTGGAGAGAAACAACTCCCTCATTAACTGGAAGAAACCTCTGGCAGAACCAGACTCAATGTGGGCGGCCATCTGCCTCAACCAGTTGGGGTGAGCAGGGAAAAATGGGGAGGAGAGGGGAGATGGGTGGAAAAGAGAAGAGAGAAGAGAGATAATAATAATAATAATAATAATAATAATAATAATAATAATAATAATAATAATAATAATAATAATAGTCGTTATCCTGCAGCACTGGAGTCAGAGATACCTGCATAGAGAAAGAAAAAGAGAGAGAGACTATGGGAGGAAAAAGACACATAGTTAGTGCCATGTAGTAAAATAAGTAAATGAATGGGGGGGCAGAGAGACAGAGAAAAGGGCAGAAGTGCTCATTGCATGATGGGAGTTCCCCCAGCAGTCTAGACATAAAGCAGCATAACTAAGGGATGGTTAAGGACTCACTTGATCCAGAACTAACTATAGGCTTTATCAAAGACACACATGTTAAGTTTAACCTTAAATGTAGAGATGGTGTCTTCCTCCCGAACCCAGAGTGGGAGCTGGTTCCACAGGAGAGGAGCCTGGTAGCTGAAGGCTCTGCCTCCCATTCATACTTTTACAGACACAAGGGAGCCTGTGTTTTTGGAGCGAAGTGATCTATTTGGACAATATGGTGTTATGAGCTCTTTGATATATGAAGGGGCTTGATTGTTAAGGGCTTTGTATGTGAGGAGCAGGATCTAGCATTCTATTCAGAATTGTACAAGGAGCCAATGCAGAGAAGCTGAAACAGGAGTAATATGATCTCTCCTTCTAGTTCCTGTCAGCACTCGTGCTGCAGCATTTTGGACCAACTGGAGGCTTTTCACAGACTTACTGGGACATCCTGATAATAAAGAATTACAGTAATCCAGTCGACAGGGAACAAATGCGTGGACGAGTTTCTCAGCATCCTTCTCAGACAGGACGTTCCTAAATTTCATAATATTGCGCAGGTGGAAGAAAGCTGTCCTAGAGACTTGTTTTATTTGTGGGTCAAATGACATGTCCTGGTCAAACATAACTCCAAGGTTCCTCACAGTGGAGCTAGGGGCCAAACTAACACCATCCAAGGTGACTATCTGGTCAGACAGTGTTTCTCTGAGATGTTTAGGGCCAATTACAATGACCTCAGTTTTGTCTGATTTTAGAAGTTAAAGGTTCTGGGTCATCCAGGCCTTGATGTTCTTGAGACATTCCTGAAGTTGAACTAAGTGATTAGATTCATCAGGCCTCATAGATATGTAGAGCTGAAGGTGAATAGTATCGGTCCGAGGACAGAACCCTGTGGAACTCCAAAGACTAACTTCCCTACATGTTGTTCCAGTCTCGGTAACGAATATCTTTTTTATCTATGGTGTCAAATGAGCCAGTAAGCTCGAAAAGGACCAGTATAGAGAAAAGTCCATTACCTGATGCCATGAAAACGTCATTGGTAACTTTTAACAGTGCTCTTTCTGTGCTGTGATGGATTCTAAATCCTGACTGAAAGTTGTAATTTTACAGAAAAAAAGTAACAATTTTACGAGAATAAAGTTTTAATTTTAGGTTATGTGTCATTTTAGAGGGGGCATATCAGAAGATAAGCCTTTCTTCTGTGTTAAAATGAGGAATGGGCAGCATCTTATTAGGGATAAGGGATATTTACCATGTTTCACAGCTTACAAAATACTTGTACAAATAGTATCAGGGTTTTGAAAAGACTGTGTAAGAAACGTGGTCTACATAAGAATAAGATTGATTCAAAATGTTGGATCCATGAGAGCCAGAGAGCACAGGTTCTCTGCTGTTTTTTTCCTAAAAAATGTTTTTTAAGTTCTTGTAATATTATGATTTTATTTTCTTATTTACATTATACAACTTCATTCTCATTCATTTCCAACTTAATTCCTATATTATAACTTTACTCTTATATCCTGACTTCATTCTCATAATATTATGACTTTCCTCTCAAGTACGACTTACATCTTTCTTCTCAAATATGACTTTATTCTTGTAATGTTATGACATTATACTAGAAATCTTTAATATGGTTCTAATACTTTTACAGTTTCTACAATTATTGATCAATACTGGCCATAAAGGGACGAACAGCTACAATTTTCAGATAAACTGTCATTCATGCCATGATTGGTTGGTATTAAGGGCCCAATATCAAACAAGAAAACATTCCCCACATCAAAGCAGGCCGGATCGATCCTTAGATCCATGCTGCTGTCCATTCTACCTTCTGGGGCCTTATCGAGCCAAATATAGGCCAATAGTTTGAATCATTTAAAAAAAATTTTATAGAAACTGAAAGTTCAAGTTTTGATATTGAACTTTGAAAAATACAACAATTTATTCAAAAGTTGTTTTGCATTGAATAATTTTGATTCAGTTCAGGAGTAGTTTATTTTCATCTTCATCATATATATTTAGATATTTGGGGTCTTATAGATTTAGTTGCAGATATTATATTTTCAGATTGAGATCTTAATTTTCAAGCTCAAGTTCGAGTTTCAAATCTTGTTTTTTCAGTTTTAAATCTTTTTTTCACTTTCAGATCGTACTTTGTTGTATTTTTCAAAGATCAACATAAAAAACTATTGGCCTGGGTTTGTCTCAATAGGGACTCAGCAGAAATCCAGATTCATCAGACAAAGCTATGTTATTTCCATCTTAGACTGGAATCCACACTAGGGGTGGGTATCTCTAGGTGCAGCACGATTCCATTCTGATTCAGAGGGCTACGATTCGATGATAAATGATGATCGATGAATCTCAATGCGTCAAAGAATTGTATTTCTATACATAATTTATTTTTTAACACTGTATGACTAGAGGTGAGCATCTTCACTAGCCTCATGATTTGAGCTTTAAACTTTAGATGGTTATTGCGAGTGTGCTGTAACTTACAAAATAAGCTTTTCAATTAAAAAATCAGTCTACAACAGTGTTCAGTGCTCTCCACATTGATTTGAAATTCATCCAGTTTAGACTTGTGTGCTGCATCTTTAGCCATTACTGTATGAAGGTGGCCCCACCTGGCCCCACCTGGCAGCATCAAGGTGCATCACAATCACTCACACTTAGAGCTGATCTTTATAAAAACCTGCTGAATTCATATTTATGTTCCTGGATAAACGGGGGGGCCCCTTCTTCTGCAACAATGAAGTTGTGTGATAATCTGTGAGAAGTACTTCTCTCCTGTCTGCAGCATGTGTGTGTATCTGCCTGTCTCTGTCTCTAACAAAAACTGATATCCACATGTTTTTAGTTATTAATCAATGGCATCGGATCATGAATCTGGATTGTTTTCCGGTCACCTTAACACTGATGTCCTGGCTGTGTTCGTCTCGTGTTGTGTGTAGCAGATCAACTACGTGTGCACTGTGCACACGTGTTTATATACGTGCTCTAAAGCGAATCAACAAAGAAAAAGTAAACTTCAGTACTGTTAGGTTCCTAATAACTTCAGGTCAGCGGAAGAATTGAGGGAGGACACTCAGACAGGAGATTCTGGTAGAGGTAAAAGACGACCAGACCTTTAATGTGCGTCTGTCCGGAAGCAGCAGTGCTTATGATTATGCAGCGGTGGGACATTGCTGAAAAACGTAACAGAAAATGTGAATCAATTATGTTCTGTCTCAGCATCGATGCAGAGTTGTCCATGTGCGCATCGCGATGCATCTAAGAATTGAGAAATTTCCCCACCTCTAGTCCACATCACTCTGCTTTCAAGCTCCTAAAGTTGAGAACTTTGCAAACTTTGTTAAATTGTAGGAGATTATGCAGATGGGCTGTATGTGAGCATGCAAATGACGGAGTTGCTGTGGACATTCTCCGGAGTTTCTCTTGCCAGCCTCCAAGTAAAAACTCTGGATAATGTCCGAGGGAGCTCATGAGAGAATCAAGAATGCAGAACGGAGAAAGTCTGGAGCCCATTGTCCAGAGTTCATGTCTTAAAATGGCCTTGGTAAGTCCGGCACTTTGTTGTGGAGAAACCCCAACGGTTCCCACAATGAGAAAACTGTTCAAGGTAGTTACATTTGTGTTACATTCACACATCAACTGTGTATGTTCCAAAAAAGTATTCTGTTGGATTAAAACTGTGTTTAATCCATCAAAGAATGGTATTTTTGGACTCCACAGGAGGTGTGTATGTGAGAGAAAAGGTTCATTAATACGGATAAGGACCAGCGGATGAAGTCAGCATTCTCTTAAATTTAAACAAATCATTAACTCTTATCAGCTAAATGCTCCCAGCTTTAACTTAAACACTCTTCTCTATATATTAGACTATTTTACTTTAGCTCTTAATTGGGTCCATAGCTGTAATAAGAGCTTGTGTATGGTCACAATTTCCCACCAACATCTAATGGTGTAAAAACTCTCAATGATCATTATCATTAAGCTCTTTCCATTCTCTTGCTGCACCGTTTTCTTTTCTCTCTTTTCATTTCTCTGATCTGATCACCTCTCTCTCTCACACTTGGTTGTTAAAGAGTTGCCCATTAACACAGTCCTTAGGTAGACTTATTTAGTCCACTTAACAGTTAATGCTCCATTCAGAGGTTATTACCCTGCATTTAAAGGTCTGATTTACTCTGTAATTGTTATGATCTGCCTCTGTAAGGGACTTTAACCCTTTGGACTCTTTGGGACTCCCAAACCCTGGTTGTTTCATTTCAGTTTTAACTTTTCTGATCGTCTTCCTCACTCGGATGTGTTTCATCTGGGTCCAACTATCCCTGCCTTCCTTGTGCATTTAGTCTCTATGCTTAGAGTTATCTTTGTCTGTTAGTTTTACTTTCTTCTGTTTTGCTCTCTGTTATAAGCTTGTATTTTTGAGTATGGACTCTGTATTTGCTTGCATGCCAACATGCCTACTGGAGAACCCGTAATACTTTTTATATTCTTCACCGCAACTTTGTATGATTGACCAAATGTGTGGACCCAGCAGACATTCCCTTGGATTATGAGTTTTTGGGTGTGGGGGAATCCCTTGTGCAAACCTGTGACTGGAGAAACTGAGCCTCTGGTGCCCGGCTGTTCAGAACCTTTGTGGCCCAATTTATGTGTGTGCCACATTTAGCCAAGCAGTTTCTGGCATGTTGATGGTAAAAAAAACAACGTATAGACAGAAACACATACACAGACACTTGAGCACAAACCATAGATACATTTATTTTACAATTGTATGACATATGAAAATATAGACGAAACACATAAGGAGACACAAGTTACAAATGATTAGTAAAGCTATGTGAAGAATGGAATAAGTGATGAAAACAGCCCTGTGTCAATACAGCATGATCAGTGGCCTGCTTTTTTCACTTAAGGCTGACATTGATCAAATCCTACATATAGCATGTGGCAAACAATGTTGCAGTGCTTGATCACCACCAACTGGAATGTAGTCTAGATCAGGAAATGCGATTGAATACCAATGTGAACACTTTTGATTGAACAAACTGGGGAAAATCTCTAGGTTAATGGTTTTTGCCTAAATGCAAGTGGCCAGTGGTTTGAGCTATAGCCAACTTAATTTGTATTCATTTATTTATTATATGTTCCAGGCCTCAGCAACATCGTCCAAAAAAAGAAACCCAAGCCAAAATTCAAGGATTTCAGAAAATTCTCCACAGTTCTGGAACCTCACCTGATCACCAGTCTGCCCGTTCAGTTACTCTCAGTCACGACTTAAAAACAAACAAACTAAACAGTTTTGCCTCTGCTTCCTGGTTTTGCATTCAGCATTTAAAACTGAATCCTTACAAAAATGTGAACCTGCCTGATCTGGCTGTAGAGTCGGGTGAGAGGACACTAAATTTAAAAAATCTAAATAAACATCCAATGAGTAAAAAAGTAAAAAAATAAATGCAGAAATGTTAAGGTCAAACAAGTTGTAAGTTTTAGCCTAAAAACAGACCACACATGCGTAAAGTTATATTGGTGCTGCACAATGTTTCAAAAGGTCCCCCAGTGGGCACACACATCTGGGAGGTGCAGCTGCGGTATAGATACAGTTACGGTACAGTTTCAACTATAGCAAACAGTGGTATACATTACACTACTCCCTCCTGGCTCAGTGAGACAATGGAGTTGTGGTACTAAGGCCAATACTTCCAGGAATAAAGAACAAAGGATTGAAACTGACTGAGGAGGTCCCTGAAGTTCACGAAACTCGCTGTCATGTTTATGAAACTAGCGTGAGACAACTTTAGCTTTATGGGATGGAGCACTATCATGCTGGAAGAAGCCATTAGAAGAAGGTAAACTGTGGTCATTAAGGGATTCTGTTGTAATCCATCAACCTTAAAGTTTAACATCTTAATTGTGAGATGCTTCTCTGCTAAACACAGTTTGAGTGGTGTTTGAGTTACTGTAGCCTTTCTGTCAGCTCCAACCAGTCTGACCACTGTGCTCTGACCTGCATCAACCTTTTATAGATGACTTAGATTGTTTTTATCAATCATACGTGCGTACATGCATGGCATTACTTTTGACAATAGTCATTTGCTGTTTTTTCAGCTGAATTTCTGAATTATTTTGTATACAGCAACTGTTCCAATAATTTGTATGTTATTGGATATTTTAATGTATTTCAAACAAATTGAAATAATAAAACTGAATTTACACCACAGCTAATAATCTGGAAGCCTTGATAAAGGTTAACACCTTCCAATTGACCACTGGTGTATTATTGATCAATACTATAAGACATGAAATCAATCATACTGCATCATATACCCTCCTCCTCCCTCTCCCCTTCCCTCCCACTCACCTCCTAGCAGTTCTCCCATGGATCACAGCATAATTAAAGAAACCAGCCAACAGATCCAATTTAAGATTACTCTCTATGAAGAATGTGGGCAGTAGCTGCTGTAGCCCCCCACTCTCACCTATTCTGCAGAATGCCTATTATACAATCTATGATCAGTGATAATAAACCTGGAGGAAATCAAACACACTGCCACTGTTTGAGGTTTGATGGGGAGTTAAAGGAACACACAAGGCTGTGATTTTCCTTTGAATACAAATTGTATCTCGCTTGGCTTCATCTTGTCCAAAAAACTCCTTCCAAACTCTTTGAACATAGTCATGGCATTTACTGGTATGACAATATTAAGATAAGTTTGCATTAAATGGGTAATTTGGTAATGAGCAGTGGTCTGATTGGACTTTTGTATGGTCAGTAAAAGTCATTATGTGATTATATTATGAGAAAATTGGGCAATCCAATGTAACAACTACATCTGCAGTTATCAATGGACAATAGGTCAACTGAGACGAGTAATGTGAAAGGGGTCTCTCTTGATGATGAACCCACACAAAATGATCACCAGCACCACAGTTCCTCTCAATCCCTCAGCGTTTCAGCTTCTATCCGTTCATTGCTTTGGTATTACAGCCCACAACCTCACTGCTACGGATTGCTTTCAACAAACATAAAATTTGACAAAAGAAAACACATTTTTGAAAAACACAACACCATTTGACAAAATCTCATTTCAGGAAACACAACAAAATATCAGATAACACAATTATAATTGAATCGCTGTGACAAGTGCTTCAGGAAAATCCCTATTCACGCCGTCAAAACAAGCCTGTAAACAGTCTGAGTGAGAGAAACAGCCATTACTCCTGAGTCCTGTATATGAAGTTAGAAAAATTGTCAAGCTGCAAATTTTGCAAATCTCCCATGTTATAGTGTTTTCAATGTGGGGTTTCTATGGACAGGACTATCGTTACATTGAAATAACTGATGAAAACATGCTGACTGACTGTGAATTGGTCAATAGATCAATCTGTCCCATCTGTCCTGCAGGTGCCCGTTGTGTCACTGTTATAATGTTGGTTGATAACAGTTGTTAATATTATAATGTTAGTTGATATTCATTGTCCCTGTAATAGCGTTGGTTGGCTGCTGATGACGTAGTGAGTCAGGCACCGTAGATGGAAACAGGGAGTACAGGTGCAGGCAGGAAGTAACCACCATTAAAGGGCCCAGAAGGTGTAGGAAAGTTCTAGAAACTTAGATTTGGTCATTTGAACATTCCCTTCAGTTCCAAAAGTAATGTTACGCTGTTAAAAAAGAACCCATTCTATAAAGAAAAAAACTCCATGAGAGTCTCACTACAGAAAAGAGGGTTGGGATTTTTTTCAGTCAGCTCCAGAAAGGCTTGGGCTTATTTTGGTTAGTGTGTGATGAAACCTAAAAAACTCTGTTTCAACACACACACACACACACACACACACACACACACACACACACACACACACACACACTAAATGCTTCATTTGATCAATCAATCGTGCTGTGCAATAACAGAATGTTGGCCCAATGGACTGAAGACACCACTATATCTCTCCAGCTCAGGACTCTGTCAAACAACTCTCTGAAATCACTTCACTTCATTTGAAAACTTGGTCTTCTTTCTTCGGCACACTTAGAAAAACTCTGTATTACTGTGCTACCTCCATTTCACTTCAAATAAAAATAGAAAAAACCTCTGCCTCCACTTCAAAAACTCTCCTTCAATCAGCACAGAATAATACAAAGGGCTCCCAGATTACAGGGGGCCTGCTGTACTTTAAATCCTGTAATACAGGCTGAAATGAAATCCATTTTTTGCTCCGATGATCTTTCTAGGCAATGTTCAACATGGTCAGAGAGAGAGAGAAATAGCCATCTGTCTGCCACTGTTACTCTGCCACCCACTACTACCACACACACACACACACACACACACACACACACACACACACACACACACACACACACACACACACACACACACACACACACACACACACACGCACACACACACATGACCCCAGCAGAAAAAATGAGCTGCTAAAAAACCCCAGAGAGAGGAATGAGATGCCGTTTTTCCATTTGTAGCAGCATGATAGCACAAAGGAAAGAGACAAAACATTATTTGAAGATAGAAGATACACACACTCCGATAAGGGAGAAAGGAAGAGTGTGTGTTTGTGTGGCCGTGAGTGTATGACTATTTCATCTTCCATGGTTACTTAAATGGTAGATGGAGGCCACACACACACAGAGAGAGACAGGCCCCCAGCCCTGCAGCACCCCAGATGCCTTACGGGATAGTAATAATTCATGGAGTTAGCCAACTGCTTGCTGGACCAGACAAATGGAATTATACTGCCCAGATGAGATGGCTGCATACATGTGTGTATATGTGTGTTGTGTATCTGTGCGTTTGTGCGCCCGTGCATGTGTGTCTCAGGGCCACTCGGCCAGTCAGTACGAAAGAAAAATAGCTGCTCTAGTCTATAACCCACTCCACACACAACAGCAATGGATCTGCGTCAGTGTGTGTGTGTGTGTGTGTGTGTGTGTGTGTGTGTGTGTGTGTGTGTGTGTGTGTGTGTGTGTGTGTGTGTGTGTGTGTGTGTGTGTGTGTGTGTGTGTCTCAGTGTGAATGGGCTGTGCAGCATAAGGCCAATACCGTGACATTGTTAAACCATGTTAGATTTCAGACCCTCTGGCCAGGGATGTCACTGACATACACAAAGGCACGCACACACAAACACACACACTCACACGGAGCACATTTGAGTGTTAGAACAAATGTGTGCTTCTTTCTGCTGCTTGCCTGCAGGTTCCAGGTTGACCATTAGATAGGGGCCTATTTAAACATAACAGTAGTGCTCCAGTCCTGTGGGGCTCAAACTATACCGATTGTTTTTCTCTTAATGCCACTTGATAATAATCTATTCTCACATGCACACACCTGAAAGCATCATTATTACTATCCTGGCTCTCTGGAAGTCCTGCTTTCTGCTGACACATTGTATGTTCTGTTGCACAAAGGAAACACGACACTGCCAGGTGACATGACCCAGTCAGGTGAGTTCACCATCCCAGTGTGGCGAGAAAATACATGTCCATACTCCTTCTCAACAGTTACAGTGACTTGACTGCAGTGAACAGAGAACTGGGCTTACTAAATATAAAGAGCAAACCTTTGGAGCTAGTCAAATGTCTAGTGTGAACAGGATCCTGTACGACTCAAACAACATATAAAAACCCATCCCACATTTCAATAATGTGTAGACCTGCCATCAACCCAGTTGATTTGCACATCCAACATCTTGTCTTGACTCATCAAAAGTGAATATCTAGAAGAGTGGCGGAAACTTAATTCCTCCTCAAGGCTTTTAATATGGTCCCCCACTTAATCATTTACATCACTAAACCAAGTCCTTTAAGGTTTGTTTCACAGATGAGGTGGTATGTGTACACTCTTACATTGCTGAATTTGATTTCTGATTATTGGTTTCTTGGGTGGTTACAGCAACAAAGTTTCCACTCCAAATCCTGGTTGAGCTGGGGTCTTCCTGTTTGGAGTTTACAGTTTACATGTTAATCTTAAAACATCTGTATTGGAACAGTCGTGTGTTATTATTATTTCCACCCACATAGTTGTTGTATGTGAATTGACAGTGCTATAGCATTCACACTTGTGTTCAATATGGTCACAATGTATCCCTGACCACCACCGGAGGTGGTTTGTTTGATTGATCACAATCCGTCTTCAATACATGCATGGTGCATTTACATCTGAAATGTCATGTGGTGAAGCTCTATCTGGTTGTTAGATCTATCAATGTCTTTCAACATTCTCCTTTTTCTTCTCCCTATTACTGTGTGCTTTTACTTTGTTTTTTCTTCCCTTTTGTTTCCTGCCTGTCCCCTATCTGTCCTGTGTGCGATGGTGTATGTCTGCTGGGCGTGGTCTCTCTGGTTCTCTTCCTAGTGCCAGTTCACTTGAACACCTGAGGCCCCTGTTTGCACATGGAGCTGGGAGAAACGCAATTTCGTTCTGCTGTGCATTTCTTTTTGTATGGTTTGAATGACAATAAGGTTCACAACTGCTAATTTTGGTGTAAACGAGATATGAGTCTGCCTGTCATTGTTCGATCTTCCAATAACACATTTTGGTAACACAATGGCCCAAGGACCTCCAGTGAAATCTTGATGCTTTGTTCACTTAACCTTGTTCACGCCTGTTTGCCAGTAATTCTTGTTTTCTAAAACCAACACTCATTTTAATGCCTGTTGTAAATTAGTTATATCATCGTAC
Source organism: Hippoglossus hippoglossus (assembly GCF_009819705.1). Taxonomy (NCBI): domain Eukaryota; kingdom Metazoa; phylum Chordata; class Actinopteri; order Pleuronectiformes; family Pleuronectidae; genus Hippoglossus; species Hippoglossus hippoglossus. The sequence continues at coordinate 1,088,712 of NC_047160.1, forward strand.
AGTCCCTCACTCAGGTGATTATATTTATATATCAGTTTTGAACATTTAAGTTTATTTATCCACATTGTTACGTCTCCAAAATAAAATCCTCTGTCTATTCGTTGTTGTTTTTGTGACCCATGAAAAGAGGTGAGTGTGTGAAGTGAGCTGGACGGATCAAACCGACCTCAATATGAATACTGTGGATACAAATAATACCAGGTTTAAAAGTAACCAGCCATGACAGCTGACATTATGACCCATGAGTATTCAGTACTATGAGTACTCACTGGTTGGACCACACTTGACACCACATCAGACTCATTTTGATCTCGTCTACACACCTGTAAACTTTTGTGAATGTATCTTAGACAGTCATCACACAATCATGACAAAAAAAGCTGTTCACATCCAGACAGACGGATGGACGGACATGTAAACACCTGACAAAATACCCAACCCTCCTCTATGGTGCACAGAGAGAAAGAGAGAAAGAGAGAAAGAGAGAGAGACTCAGACAGTGACAACAGCACGAGCCTCACTGTTGGGTCAGTTATAAGGACGGTGAGAAGTAAAATGTGAGATTTAGATGATTACTAGCTTACTGCTGCTCTTCTTCTCTTATCGTTTTGTTCCTTCTCTTTACTTCATCTCACCTCCTATTTCGTCATAATTCCATTAATATTTGTCCTCACTCTCCTCTGTTAAAGCCACTTGCATTCATCTCTTCTCCTCTTCACTCATTCCTTTTCAGTCCTCTTTCAGACATCATCCTCTCACATCCCCTTCCCCTGTTGCCCCCCCCCCCCTTCTCCTCACTCCTCTGTCTCTCCATCCTTCCCTCTCGCCTCTCCATTCATCAGTATTTCAGCTTCCAACAGATAGCATCGTTGCTTTACTGCTGCGGCGAGCTGACAGTCTGTCTGTCCTCGCCGTGGGCTTTAAACACACTAAATCAACGCCTGAAAGAAATAGATATTTTGTCCCTGAGATAAGCCCATTTCCTGGCGAGTATTCATTGAAATGATATAATAACTGACATGGATAGGAGAGCGGAGGCAGAGAGAAGGAGAGAGAGGGAACAGAGATAAATATGGTATTTGCAAGTTTCCTTTTGTAACGTGAAAGCGCCTCCTTTTTCTGGAGGAGAAGGGGTGAGGGATCTAAACGTTGACAGGGAAGGTAGTAAATTGAATGCCATGAGCCGTCTGAGCCTCTCTGTCTCTAAAAAGAAATTCAATTAAAGTGTATTGGAGGGTTGTGAATGTGGCAGAGACTAGGCTCCCAGTGGCTGATAAGAGCTGCTGCTCTCTTGGCGAGTGGCGTTATAACTGAAGCCAGATCACTAGCTACTAAACGTGTAATCCCCTGCAGCCGAACAATATGGGCCCCAGTCTGATTCAATACAGCAGCAGCCAATTCTCCACATTAAATCAACGCAGGGGGGCCAGAGTCGCCTCCGCCACACAACCGCTAACACACTTCCTCCAGCTTAAGTCACACTGAGAATCAGAAAGCCGGGACCCTGACAATGGCTACTATCTACCACTCAACACACACACATGCTCATACACACACACATTGTATAAAAGCTCCCTTGGGAAGTGATTTCAGTCCTTTCAGTGTTAAGTACCTGCCCCACTCTGGCTAATACCACCACTAATACTGGAATTATACACTGTGTGTGTGCGTGTGTGTGTGTGTGTGTGCGTCTTCTGACAGATAAAAAAGATGAGATTAAATGGTGCTCCTTGGCTGAAGCAGAAACACCTCAGTCTGGTTCATGACCTGTGAAACCTGCCACACTAAAACCCCAACTCAGTCAATTTAAAGGGACGCATCAGCTTTTTGGCATTAATCAATGTACTGCTCTACCACACTAAGGCTTCAGTCAAACAGATACACTTTTAAACCACACCTGAAGAAGACTGACTCATCTGGCTGTCTGCACAGTGGACATGTTTTCCTTTTCTTGGGGAACTGTCATAAAGAAAAGGAGATAATTTAGCTTTTGAGGCAAGGAAATTTTATTTCCACCTGCTCTATCATTATAGTCGTTCTGTGTATGTACTTGTTAACCTTACAGGGCTTTTTTGTCATCATAGTGGATGAAAAGTGTTTGAACATTACACCAGATAATTCATTTTCTGATTAAATCAAAAAAGTCACTATTTTGGCAATTGAAAGATCCATCCCTATCCTGATTCCAGTTGAAATGTAAGGGGACAAGATGCACAATCCTCGCTCTGATTAAATATTTATTTTAAAGTTCAGATGAAGCCGATATGAGTTTCAGTAATTTTGGTACAATAAGACTTTTTCAGTCAAGGAAAAATATGGTAATTCCAAAGTTAGCTCAACCCATTTGAAGAATGCAGCAGAAAAATCTTTGGAGCGTTCAGGCAAGGCCTGGTGCAGTATGCAGGAGAACGTATAAATTCCAGATTGCAGTGGAAAATTTTAACCTAAAATGTAAGAATTGTTTTTCATTTCTTTAATAGTTTGTCCTGATATACCTGGAAAAGGTACCCAATCAATTTTCTAATGACAAAAGCAAATAGGTTTCAGGACTTGCATGTTTACCAGCCACATTTATCAATTAAATCAAATTCTTTTGCCTTGTATCACAAACTATTATTTAATTTTACCACATCATTCATCATGTATGTTTATTTACATATACAATATATAATATATATAATATATATATTATATATTATATATATTATATATATTATATATATATATATAAATAAACAGACCCACCATTACACACACACACACACACACACACACAAATAGATAGTTAATTACTAATAGGTTGCCTGAGCATAAAGCGCATTAATAAATAACAAGAGATACACAATAGACCCACTTTAACACAGTCAGCCAGTGCACGTGCTCGCACTCACACACGCAAGCACGCACACTCACAAACACACACACACACACATTCTACCACCTCCTCCAATCTTCAATTATTAATTAGTGAAAGTGAAATCTATGAATTACTTGCTCCATTATGTACTTTGGCGGCTTCAATTTGCATTGTGGCCTGTTCCCCCTGGCCAGCAGATTAAAGTGGCTATTTGAAATCAATTTCTCTAATAACAGATCTTAACGAGCTCATCAATTAAGACTTCGTTAATGGCTTGTTACTGTCTAATATGTGTGTAAAGGTGTGTGTGTTTGTGTGTGAGTGTGTGTGTGTGTGTGGGCCTGTCTGCCTGTTTTGCCACAGCTACTCCCGACAAAGACACACCCTGTACATATATCACTGTGATTGGTCTGAGTGGGCCAGGCTGTTGGATATTGATAGGAGGCAATGTGGGGGTTAGGCTTAACTTTTAGTTAACCTAACTAAAACCTTAAAAGAATGATCAACACACACACTTGCACACATGTGTTTTTGGGACTGGGGGCGTGTCCTGGCCTTCAGGAACCTATTTGAAAGAGTCTTTATGCAAATTGGTCTGATAATGGCTTTCAGCATTGAGGCTGCGATTTCCATAAGTTAGGCTGCTCACTGGGGCATTTCCCAGGCTAGAAAGACCATTAGCACGCTTCACACACACACACATGCATACTATAGAGTTATGAGCCTGTGAACTCCTCCCTGACCCCTCGTCTCTTTGACACGCACACACAGTCACGCCCCCTCTAAATCTAAGTGTTATATATGCATGAGTTAGCTTAACTCTTAGGAATGATGCCTGTAATAAGAAGTTCATTTATTTAACCTCTGCCTTGGCACTTGCTTTAAGCAGGGATAAAGGAGGCAACAACATTCAGTATGTATACTGCACATGTATGCTGCAGACTGATTTAAGTCACTGTTATACTGATTAAATGATCTACAACACCACCTGAAGGCTTCAGTCAGAGTAATACACTTAAAGGTATTAGGTCAGTCACAGGTCTCCAACTACTTCCAGCAGTAGTTGACAGAATCTAACTAAATGTTAACTTCTCAGCTGTCTCAATGTGTTTTCAGACTGAACACAAAGCACATTTTTGTTTCTTTCTCCAGTTGTCCTCTTTTCCATCTTTGTCACTTCATGTTTATGAAGTAATGGTAGTAGTGAAGTAGCAATAGAATATGTTTACACATCGGGCTTTATAAAGAGAGGATCAAAATACACATAAATATAGTTTGAAAGTGTGAAAAAAGGCAAAATAAAGCTACAACTGTGGAAACATTTTCAAAATAGACCCATGTATAAATGATGATCATCAGAGTCTGAAACACAGATGGTCCCATCAAACTGATTCACACTGGTCAGTTACATACAGTAGAGAGTCATATAGCAAGCTTTAGACATTTTAACCACTTTTGGTAACTCACTGAATTTGATAAATTGAGTGCAATTTTGATGTACCTATAGTTTATGAAAGTATTTTCCTCTATTATATTATATTATTATATTTACAACTATTCTACTGTGAGGCAAATCTACTTTTTTTTTAATTTATTCAACAGTTTGACAAAATGTAATTTCAAGGTATACAATTTATTTTAAATTTGGTTGAAAAAAATTAATACAAATGAACTGTGATTGGTCAAGGCTTAAAAGGAAGGAACAGCTCTCAAAATTGTACCATTACCATTCATTGTTGTAATAGAGTCTAATAATCTAATAATCTAGGATGCTATAACACTGCAAATGCATTATGAGAATTTTGTAAGTTTACGGATTCAAATAGATGGTCTGTATTTATAAAGCACTTTTCTAGTTTTTATGACCACACAAACCCTCTGCGCTTTGGGGTTCAGTATTTTGCCCAAGGACATTTTGGCATGTAGAATGGGGAGACGGCGATTGAACCCACGACCCTCTGGTTAGTGAATCTCTACCTATTGAGCCACAGCAGCCCTTCTTGCAGATAAGCAACGGATGTAAGTATTGCTCTCTTCCTAAATTAGAACATAATCAAATTAAGTTTTGTTGTCTCCTCTCAGCTAAAGTCCATGCAGTATGACTCTCTCAGACAGAAACACAACCGTTCAGATGTAACTGAAGCATAGCAGAAATGAAATACAGTAAGCAGCAGCTCATTAATGCACATTTAGTGCTCTTATCATGTGATTTCCCAGCAGTAAGAGTTGGGGACCATGTCTCTGCTCTCATCATCTGCCTGTTTATCAGCAAACTTGCACTTTAATGATTGATACTGGGAGAACTAATTATGACACCTCAGTTCACTCATTAGGCTACACAGCTACAAATGATTAATTGATTTATCACATTTTCCCAAGGCTCCATTTATAATCTCATGCTGAAATGAGTTTGGAGGAGGAGGGGGGAGGAAGGGAGACACGATACAGAGGAACGGAGAAAGCAAGAGGATGAGAAGAGAGGAAGGGGGAAAGCAGTGAATGATGGAGGCAGAGAAGGTTAAAGGGTGGTGGTGGGATTTTAAGGGTGGAGTGTAGGTTAAGGAATATTGATATACTCCAACTGCTGCTATTTAACTATATTAATGCTCTGCAAAGTCAGAAATGAGTGCTCCAATTACAGTAGTGGTGAGAGGGCAAATTCAAAACCAAGCAGACTGACATAATGTTGACATTAATTCACAAAAGCAGCAACACAGAGGCCTCTGGGGAAAACTTTTGGTTTCCTATGGACTAAAGTTATGCAAACCAGTCTCTCTCTCTAGATATATAATTTATATACATAATGTGAAAATCAGTTGTAACACAGACTTAGATGATATAATACAGTGGTGACAACCTGTGTAAAAAATGCCATATAAAGAAGACATTTTATCCAGTCAGATTTCCAGGCCCATTGAAAGTATTGAAGTACAGACATTCGGGACTGGAGTAGACCTAGAAACTGGATTAGAGGAGGCTGGTCTGTCAGGAGGAATGGAGGAGATTGGTCAGGAGGAGGTCCATAAGGAGGAGATCTGTCCTGAGGGGACTGGTCTTTGAGGAGGAGGATGGTCTATCAGGAGAAAGAGTCGGTCAGTCATGGAGCGGTCTGCCAGGAGGGCCCAGATTTATCAAGAGGAGAGGAGGAGGAGGTCCACGAGGAGGAGGTGTAATGAGATACTGAGTCTTTGCTGCCTAACAATAGCTGCTGTGTGTCGCTGCTTAGCCTGCTGCTCTCCAGCTATTTGTCATAATCACAGCCAGTTTTCTCATTAGTGGAAATCATTATCCCTTAAAGGTTTATCTGCTTTTTATCAGCTCCACCACTAACACATCACCAGGCTCTGCACTAACACCCACACACAAACACACATCATAAAACCTAAAAACAATCATCAGGACACTGCATGCCGCAGCACACCACAGCACAAACAACAAATAGTGCCACAGCGCCACTGGCCCACAGTGCTTTGCTCAGGTATCTCATAAAGAAGTCACTGACCCCACACGTCTAACTGAGACTCCGACAGTGCCAGCACAAGTTACAAAGCACACCCATCCTAATCTAGCTCCATTAGCGGCGTCTGTCCCTCCCCAGTTGCTGGGCTTTGTTCAGCTGTCAGGATGACCAATGACGTCGCACCACTGCCTGATTCATGGCGGCAACCCTGAGATCACATCTGATGGGAGCGTCAGGCCAAACGACCAAACGCATCCCCAGCAACCCATTATACTCTATTTATCTAGCTGGACATCTAATGGGAGCGCTTCTTTTTCACTTGACACTATGATGCTATCACTGAAGGCTTGGTTAAGACTTGGACTACTTGGCTGGGGCTATCTCGGGTGGTGCAGGTTAATAACTGGAATAGCTTTTAACTTCTGAAACCCATAAAAAGGAATTAGACCTGACTGAGGCCTGTAGAAGCTCCTCTGTTTGTAAATGAAAACAATACAGTCAGAACATTGTTTAATGACCGTCTGTCTCCAGCAAGCTGGGTTTGAATAACTCTGCAGTAGTTTAGAGGGTCTAAATAAAAATAACTGTACTACAAGACTTCATCAACACATTAAAACATGTCTAGTATTCCAAACAGAATCCAACTGCTCCATCCATAATTTAATGTCATCAGGTCAAACAGTTCTGTGAAAGCATATTTTTGATTAGATAGCCTTTGGTCTGAGGACCATTGATTAATTACTTCCACGAAGTAGGTTGTATTTTCACACAAAAAACAGTTCGATTTTTTTTGTGGATTCGGACAAAGGGTCTGATCCAGGAATATTTGTTCACCTTCTTTAATGATGTGAGATAGGGCGTTCTTTAAAATGTTCACAGATTTCCAAGGATCCTGATGAAAAAAAATATTTAGGAGAAGGATATCTGAGTGTGAACAATTTGATGTGGCTTGGGCCATAGCTCTGTCTCTGCCTTCTCCTGCAAGGGTGTGTCTCAATTACTGACCAATCTGGACACATATCTGCCAGTAAAAAACAAGTAGAACTGTCTTCCCATCTTATTGGGGAGTGGCTCCAAATCATTTCTTTCAGGTGAAAAAGTTATGTGCTGTATGTTTCTATTGCTTTCAACAGCCAACTAATGACACCCCTTTAAACTTTGTCTTATTTAGAAATCTCTTTGACTATCCATTCATACATTATTTTCTTGGACATGTCCACACTCGTTATCTATAATGAGCGATATGTTGGAATAGTCATGGTCACCGGCAGGCTTTTTGTAAGACATCATACAAACCGTTTCTTAAAAACGGAATACTTTACAGGCATTAAGGAAATAAATGTATGTCTCATTTGCTGTGTTTCACCCCACAGACAGTGAAAAAACCTCTGGACCTCTTTGTTTGTACGTGTCAAATGCATGTTGAGAGCGAGGGAGGAGCATGCTAGTTTCTCATAATCACGGCTGTAGCAGATTGGTGGTCATCTGTCATGGTGGATCTAAACTTGGCCTTTGTGGTTTTATGTGGTAGAAGGCAGATTCAAGTAGGTAGGTGGCTCTAAATAGGGCTGACAGGCAGAAGGCACATCCTTTTATGAAAATACCCCCCTCATGTTACCTGATGCCCTGGACTTCATCTGAACGTCATTCTGAGGGGTGAGAGTTTCCTGCTCCACTGCAGTGGCGTCCAGAAGAAAGAGTGTTCCTACTCTGCTGTTCCAATATCTGAAACATCTTTCAAACTCTGATGCAACACTCTCTTCAATGCAACGTCCAGCTGAGATACATCTTTTCCCTGATGCTGAAGTTCTGACAGCATGCTCTGAAAGTATAGTGCAGATCCTGGTGCTGCAGCTTGGTTGAAAGTAACTTTAGTTTGCGCTTAAAAGTGTTCACAGCGCTGCTCACGTTCATTATAGTTTAGCTTTTTCTTTGCAACTCTAAATTCAGTGAATTCAGAATGCCATCAAGTCAAGGAGGAAAGAAAAGTCCATTAGCCCCTGTTTGTCTTCAAGCTGGGCTACACTTTATCTTTAGACTGAGAAATGATTTTACTTCAGTCGACAGCTTGCAAAAACTTGCCAGAAATTTGTCTCTGCTCAGCCATCGCATGTCAGTATGCTTCAGTAACTCCGTGTGCTCTGCTCAAAAATATCCCACTCAAAGCTTGTTGGTGAATGATGCAATGGTAATGGGTAAAGTCTGGGGAAGACTCAAGCTGTTTACACAAGGCAACAAATGTGTTAGCTTGTCCTACCATCGCTGGGGCCGTCAGTGGTAATGGAGACCAGATTAGATTTCCTTTCAATGGCAAAATTTGCTCTCATGTCAAACACCATTCGTATGTAATAACACAACTATGCCACGTCTCTGATGTCTGCGGATTCTCTCACGTTACTTTGATGATGTTAGCCAACCAGTAGTACCAGTATAGTAGTAGATGGCAGTATAGGACAACAAAATAAATTTACAAGGTCAAATTCATCAGCCAAAATCTAATTTTGACCTGTGAGCAACATGATCGACTGGTAGATGTGGCAGTGTGCGAAATACCCAGTGGCAATCGGGGGGTCCCCCCTACCTAGTGCCTACCAACTATACCCTGCTTGTGCTTAGATTTCTTGTGCTCCAGCTTCAGCTCTTCTCCTTGTTTAAATGCCACTTCTATCTTCACACATCTCCTCATCCTTGTCATGTGTTTCTTCTCCTCATTACGTTTCTCCTGCTCTTATTCTCCTTCCATTTCCCCCTAATGCTTGTCCTTCTTTTCATCTGAAAGACTTTTGAGTTCCTCCAACTCAATGATCACCTTCTTTTTTCCATCCTCTCTTTTCCTCCTCCACCTCCGTCCTGCTGTCTCATTTCCATCTTCCCCCTCTTCTTTTATCCCAATCTCCACCCCAGTTGTTATTCTACTCCTCAACCTCTTCCCCTCCCTCTTCCTCCTCTTTCCCTCCATCCTCCTCCCCTCTTCATGTCATTAAGCTCTCAGCTTGCTCGTGCACTAAAACATGTAAAAGAGCTTCCGTTTTGGGAGAGATTTGTTTGTGGCATTAATAGTCTTTAGTTTTCCACATGGTTTCCCAGCAGCCAGAGACATTAGAAAGAGAAGTGAGGTGCAACACATCTTCCCTCTCATCCTCTCATCCCTGCCTCATCTGTCAAACACAGAGGCGAAGGAGGGAGGAAAGAATGAGAAAAGGGGACGAGAGAGGGATAACATGTGAAAAAAGACAAAAAAGTAGAGTAAGAAGAGAGTTTCGCAGATTATACTTGTGTTAAGCACAGAACTGCATTATTATTCACAATACTATAACAATATACATTTTTTAACTTGTTGACTTAATAAATCATAATAAAACAACAGACTCTCAATTATTTGCATGTTAAATAATATTTAACTAGTTCTTGTGGATGCTTACCACCAGGGACTGTAATACCAGCTAGTTATATTATTATATTTATGAACATTATTATCATTGTTTTTTTCCAGGCCACAGTATGCTTCACACAAACAGAACACTTTCATGGAGTGACTGTCCAGAAGTGGCTGGCATTTGGTCTTCATGTATTATCATTCACAACAGACAGTGGTGTAATTATACACCTGTCACATAAGTATAAGAATATTTAAAACATAGCAACAATGAAAAAGTTATATCTGCACACTCCAATCCACAAAATGAATTTATTTTCAGTCGTGGTCACATCTTGTCAGGTGCAGTTAACCCTCCAACCTCAACATCTCATAGGGTACAATAAATAGTACAAATATTGTACAAAAATCCTCCTAAAATGGACATAGTTTAAGCCAGTGAAGTCTCATCAGAAGTATTTTTAAGTTTTATGAGTATATGCATGATGTCATCTTTTAACTTCTTTGTGACTTCTTCATGATGTCACTTGTCACATATGATGGGTAATAATATATGATTCATATAACGTGTGGATGATTTCTATTATTTGTGGTGATATTTTGACGATTATGCCCGTTGAGATATGAGTTTGTGTAAAGCGAAACACATTTGGAAATAAAATTATGAATTTGAATTATATTTCATGTTGAGTTAATTGAGGTGATGAAGTTAATAAAAACTGAGGTGATGAACAGTAGAACACTGAAATAAGTGAAATAGATTTTGCAAAAAGTAAAAGTAGCTTGTGTACACCGAGGTCACGTCCTCATGTATAATTGAATTTCTTCAAATTTGCTACAAATGTTCACTTGGAGTCACGGTTGAACTGATTAGAATTTGATGGTCAGAGATCAAGGCTGCTGGGACCTTAAAAAACATGATTTGGGTCTTGTGAATGGAAAATCTCAGAAAAACTTTGAGGGAAAGTCTTTAAATTTGGTACAAACATTCACTTGGACACAAAGATGAAGCTAAATTTTTGAGTCGAAAAGTGAAAACAAAGTGAAAACAAATAGTGGTTAGGAAACAAATTTCCTAACCACTATTCATTATGTGAGGGAGAATATGTTTGGAAGGAAGAAATGCAGAAATCCAACTCCACTTACACTTAAGGTTTCTTTCAAACCAGCTTTAGTCATAACATAAGATACACACAGACTGTGCTCTGTGCTGTAGGCTGAGTGCCTACAGTTATAGTAAAGGTTTCTGTCAAAAACCCAATGGCACGCACTCAGAAAAGATGTTTTCAGTTTATACAGGGGATTATAAGGGGATTGAAATGACTTTTATTAGTATTAGTATATTATTTAGTTCTGATGATGATATTGTAAACTATAAATTCAATATGCTTGTTGTTCACCGTGACTCCTGACTGGACAGAATAAAACTCCAGCTTTTTCTATTTCTATTTCTATTTACGTCTGGCCAGGTTCAAAGGTTGCTGCTGCAAAGAATTGTGAGACAGAATTTTCTCCTTTCCTTTTGTAAAGGATGGTACAGTGTTTCTTCTGCTAAAGGACATACGTTTGGAAGCATTGAAGCTCTTTTTCTTATCATTTACAAAATAACGGCAGCAGCTGAAATACTACCAGGTAATTTTATTCAGTTAGGAACCTTCATGAACAAAATGGTCTATTCGAACAGGACTAAAGGATGAACGGATAAGAACTTGGAGGTCAAAGGTCAAGGTCAGGGTGACCTCATAAAACTCGTGTTTGCCTTGTGAACCCATTATCCAAAGAAGGCCTCCAGAGAATCCTGTCAAATTTGGAACTAATGTTCATTTAAACTCACGGACTAAGTGATCGATTTGGATGATCAAATGTCACAGAGCATGTCTTGGCCTTTTAAAGATGAAATCTCAGTGTAAACACGGCAACCTACATCGGCTACTGACCACACCGAGCTCCTCACTGTGCTGAGATCTAGCTGCTCACACAGTTAGCTTCATCATCGGAGGTAAAGTTCATTTTTGTGACCTCCGTTTTTGTCATTTAAATTGTCTTCCAGATTTCTGTGGTAGGAGCTTTTATCATTTCATGTTACTGACTTCCATCACGAATGCTGCTCTACTGTATTATAGCAAATAAACTATTCAATCTTTTATGTAGCTTTTATCATTAGCATCTTTTTCTTTGAACACAAACACCTCTCTGGTCCATTTTGTTCTTCTTTCCATCCTCCTCTCATCTTTCCTTTGATCCTCATCTTCCCTTCTACTACCCCTCCCAACACACCTCTTCCATCACCCCCTCAGTTAATCACAGTTGTTCCCAGCAAAAGGAGCCGTTAACGGCTTGGTGCGTCAGGAATGGTCCTGGCACTCCCCACCGCTAATCGGACCGTTACGACTGAGAAGCTTTGCATTATGCAAATCACTGGCCGGGAACAGGTGACATTTGTAGGGGAGCGGGGCGACAGGGCGATGGAGTCTGGCTGATTTAGACATTAGTCCCTGTCACAATGCAACACACACACACGCAGACACACACACACACATACACACACATTGCTCATCTGCATATGCACACAGCACACACTCACTGTATACACAGAAAAAGTGAAAAAAAATCACATAGAATTTACTTTGTTACTGTAACTGCGCAGATTTGCATCAGCACTGTTTTAGAAGTTAGTTCTTCACTTTGACATAGACTGATTATGATTGCTTTATGTCCATAAACTCTTTGCGTTAAATTTGACCTAAACTTGTTCATTCAAATAAGCGTTTAAGCATCATAAGAAGCTTCTGAACCATGAATCGTTTTTTAAAAAAAATCTTTATCATAATTAATTCTCATTCTCATACTCTTTGTTAATGGATTTACTTAATGTTTAACCATGCAAATTAAACAAAACATCTCCGCTGTCTCATTGCCTAATATATTAATTTCTTCTGGTAAATTTTTTTGGGTAGTTTTTCTTTATTTTTGTGTAGGGTTAAGGGCAGAGGGTTTCCAACTTTATTTAGCTCCATGTGGCAAATTCTGATTTGTGTATATTGGCTTTACTAATAAAATCGTATTGATTGTCCTGACAGGATATGCATGACAGTCACAATACAAGATAAACTAAAACATTCAATCAGAGTTTAATTTCCTAAATTTACTTCCACAGGAACATGAATTATGAAGCTGAAAAGTGTTAATTACCCATCAAGATACATTTTCTCCCAGAACAATTCAAAATTTGTTTGTGTGGTTTACAACATTTGTGGTCGGACATGAAGCTTCCACATAGTTGCACATGTGCAGAGGAAAGACAAACCCCGTGAAAGAAAATGGGGAGGGGATTAGACGTGCAATCTAATAGAATGAATCTTATACCATGTTTGACCAATTGCAGAAAATAAGCAAAACTGTGAAGACGGTTCTATTTTATTATTATAATTCATTCATAAATGTCTCATATTGTGGTTTATTTGGTAATGTTCTTTTTTAGTTCTTCTGCTGTCTTCCTTGAGTTAAGTGTTGTAGTATTACTCAGTCTCAGACTTCTGGTGAAGACCCACAGAACATGATGCACAGAGTGAAGCCTGGATCCATGAAACACTCACAGATTTAGGACAGCAGCTGACCCCCAGATGAGATGGACTGACAGAAACAAAAGGTGATACACTGATGAACCAGGAGCTCCACATGCTGTGGCTAAAGTCTTTTGACAAGGACAATAAAGCTTCTGTGATCCATAAATTCATTGATAACACAACATTTGGCAGTGGGAATGCAACTACTGCCGTGCAATTTGTGGGTTTGCTTCACATTTTAAAGGACTTTGTCTGAATGTATGATGAATAAAGCCTATTCAAGTTTGGGACAACATTTTATTTTAAGCTAGTTACACTCACCCATTTCATATTCAGGCTAGAAGGGAACTTTAAACAAATGATACTGTACTTTGTAAGTACTCTGTACCTACATGGAACATTACTGGTACATTTTATTTAAACAATTGACATCAACATATTGTGGTACCAGTTGTTCTACAATATTCTCTCAGATGATAGTACTTCCATAGTTGTGTGATTAAGGTATCCATCCTGCCTCTTACAAACTGTCTTAATGCTGGATGAGCAATGGATCAATTACTCCACTTATTCTTATAAACCACTGTTTCAGGTTATAGTTGAATAATTGCTGAGATCACATAATTTACAGCTCATGATAATTTATTCAGCGTAGGTAGCATTTTACTACCTATATGCAGTTATTCTATGAATTGTTGAACTGGAGCATATCTATCCTTATTATACTTCAGATTACCACAGAGTGCTAATATCCTACTTTCTTATGCAAGCTGTAAGCATGAAATTAAAGGACACATACATTAAAAAGAATTACATTCTTGAAAAGGTAGGTATAAATGCAAATTAAACTGAACCTTGGTTTGACATCAAACCAAGTGTTTTTCCTGTGTATAAAAAAATACTTTTAATGGAAGAAAATATAACTTACTTCAAAGAATAATCTTAAAGTTATATCGGTCCACTTTCAAGTTAAATGTAGAAATGTATTAACCCTATATGGGCTTTATGTTCGACCTGGTGGCAAGCATGACAAAAGTAGCTTTGTTACACAATGTTCACACAGCAAGCCCAAGTGGCCTGAATTAGACTTGAAAGTATATCAAGAGAAAAATTAAACCGTAAACGCTTACCTCAATGTTTCTTCTTCTTCTTTTCTTCCGTACACAGCGTGCTGCCTGTGACGTCTTCATGTTCTTCTGCACATGCGTGTCACATCAGGGCCATGACCACGTCACATTGGAGTCTGATACTCGCCACATTTAACAGTTAATGTGAACAGCTACAGACAAAAATTGGATCGAGAAAAGAATTGAGCACTATTGAGCACTAAGGCTTGTAGTGTGAATATAGCTTAGTTACAGACCTACATAGCTATCCTTTTCTTGTCCACGTTTTTTAAGTAACGAATTCATGTGAGCCCCTGAGAGCTCCCACAGTCGTGCTGGTCTTAAAATGAGGTGTAGTCAGGAGAAGTAGAAGTGTTCATGCATTCTTATATTAATGCTATGAAAAGTGATTGACCAATAAAACCTGATCTGAAGTCAGTGGTGCAGTATTTTGCTCTTATTTCAATATAGTAACATGCACCTACATAGATGAATAACTCCCACAAACTGCATGTTTCACGCAGATGGTCTGTTTCTGCATATAAGCGGGCAGGCAAATTCACAGGGTCAAAGCCCAACTGTCTTTTAAAGTCTATTTTCACTTCTAAGTTTTCCATGTAAATGTAAAAAAAAGGCCTTCAGCAGGACATGCTTACCTACCCCCCCCCCCCCCCCAATGGCACAGGTGGTTCTGGTTTAGCTGGAAGAGGTGAATGAAGGACTGTCAAAATAAAGAAGGAGAAGAAAAATTTAGCAGCATCACTTGAGTGTCCTGTTTTCATCAACGCTGAATACAGCCGGACCCAGGAGTGAACTATACTCACTGTTATTGCAGACAAATGCCATAAATTGCACCCAGATTTTTGTAAGGGTACCGTGTAATTTTACAATTAACTTTTTGACAATTTGCTAATACAGTGTTCAATGCATGATGTATATTTTGGGATATCAAGCCAGTTCCAGGCTGCATTTCCATTCACATTTGTATGAAAATCGGAGTCTTAAAAGTTGCTTGTATTTTTTAACAGTGTGTAACAGTGTGTAAATGTGACACGTGTGTCTGTGTGTATTAACACGTATCCTTGCACAAGTCAACATCTAATTCTTTGTCAAAATGGTCATTGTCTCTGTCACGCTACCTCACACACTCTCTCTCTCCCTCTCCCTCTCTCTCTCTCTCTCTCTCTTTCTCTCTCTCTCTCTCTCTCTCTCTCTCTTGTTCGCTTTTGCTTAGTCTGTCACACACACAGACACACACATGTCACATTTACAAATTCTGTCAACTTAACACACACATACGCCACACACTGATATCAGTATTCATTGGGTGTAGGAAGTAATAAGGGGCCATTAAGGATGCTAACCAGATCTTTTAACCCAATGACTACAATGACTAACTGACATTCCCTCATATACAACCAATGAGCTGTAAGAGATCTGGCAGAGCCTGAAGAATACACACACACACACACACACACACAGTGACACAGTGTAATAATACATGCATACCAATCTAGACTGCCTCTGCCTGAGTGCTCTCAACTGAACACATAACCATAATCACTTTATCAGAGGGAGGAGAATAAAAGCCAGTGAATATGAAGAAGAAGAGGAGGAGGAGGGGTGAGAGGGCAAGGGAGGAGGAAGGAGCAAATTAATAAGTATGGAAGGGAGGAATGAGAGCGAGAGTGAGGTGAAGGAGGAGGAGAGAAAAATAAATGATGGTGAGAGCTTCTGTAGAGCTTCTGTATGATCAGCAGGTCTACAGTGATTGTTGAAAACACAATGTCTCATTTACAAAGAACAAGGATTTCCACTATATCTAGGAAGACTGGGTCTCTCAGAAGTGTCTGACTTCCCCACGCTGTCCATGGCTCTCAGCTCCAAGCCACTGGTTCCTGCTAAGGACAGCAATCTTAATACAGGCTCCAGAAACGCGCTGCAAATACAGAAACGCGCTGCAATTACAGAAAACGACAACGGAAGTGTTTCCAGGGGACACCTAAAAGTGATGGACACTCCTGCCACAGGAGCCACAAAAAACGTCCAATACGTCCAACAAATTCGGTTCCATAATATGGACAATACATTGCCTGGAGAAAAGGAAGAATGTGAATGCTAAGTGCTGTAAATTACTCACAAACAGGGGCTTGCTTGTTAGCGCTGTTTATTCAGCGCTGTTAACAGTCCGCGGGCCGTCGGACTGTTAACAGGTTAACAGGAGAAAACGGCATGTCTCTAGCTCAGACCATTGAGGAGTCATGACGCTCTAAAGACAACATGATATTTGATATCGTATAAAGCCCAGTGGGTCTCAGAGGGTTAACAGTAGACATCTGCAGTAATAAAGTTTATTATTTATTAAAATAAACCAAAAACGTTTACAGTTTAGCTAATTTTCCAAGATCACTGACTGACACCGACTTTAACAACTCCAAACTGCGTCAGCAACAACAAGCGGATGTGTCCATCACTTTTAGGTGTTCTCTGGAAACACTTCCGTTGTCGTTTTCTGTATTTGCAGCCCGTTTCTGGAATGTGTTGTGTTGTGCGTAATGTGTTGTGTTGTGTTGTCAAATTGATGAAGATGTTTTCTTACTTTGCTTGTGTTTTGTCTACTTGCACGTGTTTTCTTAAGTTGCAGTGTGTTGAGCTCTTAGGGCCACCGTACATCAGTGAGTCCAAATGAATGTTTGTACCAAATTGGAAGACATTCCATCAAGCTGATTTTAATACATCACGCTCAAGAAGAACATGATCATGATTTAAAAGTTCACAGTGATCTCTATCTTTGACTTTTAGATAACAAAATAAAACCAATTAATCTTTGAATGTTTGTTCTACATTTAAAGAAATCCCCTTAAGGCTTTCTTGAGGTATCATGTTCAGAAGAATGTGTAGGACAGATGGACAACCATCATATGAAGACATAAGGCCTCTGGCCACTGGCTGTTGCCGGCACGGAGGCATAAAAACTATGTACAAGAGAAGGATTATGTTCTTTCAGTCGCGTATATGTGAGTAATATTTAAGTACAATGAATAAAAGGTGATATCACACAAGAATGTTGATGTATAATAAAATATTATAATGTACACAAATGTATAAAGTAACAAGTCTGTTGTGTGCATCTGTCTGTATTTGGTGTCACTATAATTGACTGTTGGTGCAGTACCCATTAAAGTGTGTCTGCGCTATTCACAAAGTCAATGCAACAAAATATTTAAATACAGACAGATCTTTCTCCATTTAGAATGAATAGTTTGCTGGGCTACTTGTATTAACAACAGTAAATGAACTAGTAGGACTGGACAAGGCTCATTTATAGAAATGGTTGGATTTTATAGTTTTTTTGCACTTATTGTATTTGCTCCACGTTTGTCTCCAGGTGGTGATTTCAAACTAGACACTAGCTCAACACAGAATCCTCTACCTTTGCATTGGTTCTCAGGAGAGAAGAGTATGATATCAAACTGGCCAATTAGATTATCAATACAGCCATGTAGACCTCCACAGCACCAACCAATAGCAGAAGCGTCTGCCCAGTGTTAATTAGTGCTGGCACATCTCTGCTCTCCTCTTGTCTCTGTGTGTCTAGCTAATTCAACCTCTCGTTAACAACAGTTATACAGCCAATTACCATAAATCCCTGTTAGCTGTGGCAATTAACAGTAACGAGGCAGTGCTGCATGTGTTTCTACTGTTGTAATTAAGCCAGTGTGTTGTTAATTAGCAAAATGTGAGTGGGAGGTTTTATGCTCGTTAGTATGGCCATTTCATTCAATTAGCACCGTCATTAACGAGGTGTCTCTGTTCTAACAAAGTTAATGCAGGGAGGAGGCAGCCACTGGGCGATTAGCCTAGACAAACATGATGAGGAGCGTGGCACCGAGCCCAGGGAACGATATATGGAGAGAGCGAGAGAGAGAGAGAGAGAGAGAGAGAGAGAGAGCGAGAGCGCATGCAATGCAGGTGGTGTGGCAACTTAACACAGACCCTCTGTACTGCAAACATATACATTAGATATTTAAAGACTCCGGCCTCCTATGCAAGACAATCAAACTCAAACATTATGTCACATCTACTGAAATCTGTGACAACACTGATCCTGAAATTAGGCAATTATAAGGCTTATTATGAGCATCAAAAGACAATTAATCCGAGCTAGAAGACATGACACAATATGAAAGGAGTGTAAAGAAGAATTGTAGTAAAAAGAATCATGAAATAATCAGGTTTAGTTTGATCAATGAATATGTTTAAGTAGTAGCCACACTGACCCCCAGTATTTGTTTAACCTCCACCCCTTTGGGAAATAACACAGCAGACTGATTAAATATTATGCGGGAATTGTTCTGACATCCATAATGTTAACAGGAGGTATGCTATACCACAGCTCAGTTACATGAGTGCAGCACATTCATTTCAATTCAATTTTATTTTATTTGTACAGCACCAAATCATAATATACATTATCTCAAGGCACTTTACATTGAAGGACAAGACCTTAAAATGTATAGAGAAACCCAACAGCTCCCACAATGAGCAGCAGTTTGGCGACTTTGGAGAGAAACAACTCCCTCATTAACTGAAACCTCTAGCAGAACCAGACTCAATGTGGGTGACCATCTGCCTCGACCGGTTGGGGTGAGCAGGGAAAGATGGGGAGGAGAGGGGAGATGAGTGGGAAAGAGGTGAGAGAAGAGAGAGAGATAGGTGGAGGGGGAAGAGAGTGGGAGAGAGAGGAGAGAAAGACCAGGAACACTTGTACACCATCGGGTATCAGCTCTGACTAGTTATAATGAAAACAATAAGAGTGTAAATATGGTATTGATTATTAATGATAGCAGCAACAATTCATGTAATAATGAATTAATAATAAGTATTATTGTTATTAATCATAATCATAATCATAATTGTTATCCTGCAGCTCTGAAGGAGATACCTGCAAAGAGAGAGAGAGAAAGAGAAAGAGAGACTGGGAGAAAAAAGACACATATAGTGACATGTAAATAAATGAATGTGGGGGCATAGAGACAGAGGGAAGGGGAGGGGATCAGTGCATGATGGGAGTTCCCCCAGCAGTCTAGACCTATAGCAGCATAACTAAGGGATGGTTCAGGACTCACCTCCTTTCTAACTGAGAAAGGAGTTTTGAATTTTAACACATTTGATGTGTCATTGTTATTTTAAAAACACACTATACCACAAAAAATTGTAAAGTTATAAATAGTAAAGAAAAATGTTGATCCTACCATTTACTGTAATTCATTTTGTTGTGTTGACTGCAATACAGCTCCCTCTTCTGGCTGTGATAGAGCTGAACTTTGGTTTTGCATGGCATTGTGCTTAATTATTTCTGTGGAACATTAAGAGTGAAGCTATATCCCCGTGCAGCCTCAGAGTGGAAACGGAACTGAACTCCGGCCCTGTTAATAGTTGCTCCTGACTGAAGCTGACCGTTTACAGGAGACACCCTGCGAACAGGAAGGAGCAGGAACAGGGAGACAGCAGGAGGACTGGCTGCTGCTGTCAGTATGACACATGATGAACACGGAGCTGTGTGAATGGCCTCTCTTCTCCATCTTCTAATCTCTTTCTCTCTCCCATTTCCTCATCCAAACCTTTTTGTCTCTCCTCCTCTTCCTCTGTCTCCTGACTTATAATTCTCCTCGTCTCTCTCTCTCTCTCTCTCTCTCTCTCTCTCTCTCTCTCTCTCTCTCTCTCTCTGTTTCACTCTTTTTGATAAGAGCCTGTTTTCTGTGACATTTCAGTCTGACTCCATTACAGCTAATAGAGAGAGGCCATCTTGCCACTGGCACACATGTTCACTCACACACAGAGGGGTATCAGGGGACCCCAGTGCATGCTGGGAAAATAAAACATTGTGTGCATGCCCACAGAGCAGAACAACACCAGGACACACTTAGCTGCAACAATTTCTGTTTGTAATCAGTCTGTGAACATTCGTGACTGCTGGTCACATTTTACAAATGTCATTTCATATTTCATAAACAGCAGAAAGTAGTGTTTTGGGTATACACTGTAAACAGGTCGGTACTTCTGTGCAGACCAATGACAATATGCATGTTTTTTTATTGCATTCAAGGCTACAAACCTTTTCTAAAAATATGTATCTAATATATCTACATTTTTGCAGTATAGTGATCACAACATTGAGATTGTATCATCCTATAAAGTTACTATGTTGAATTACAGACACCAGAAATCTATATTTTTAACATAATTTCCTGACCTGAACTTGCAGCTCAACAACCATTCACTACAGTTTCTTCCTTTGTTCCTATTTCACTACATTTTAAAATGAACAGTTTAGTCTTTACTATTTTATTTGACAGCTATTACTATTCAGATTGAAATGTACATTAAACAACTGACAATGCCCAATGAGATCAAACAACGAAAAAAGCAAAGTTGGACAAAAGCAATTGTTGTACCTAACATAATGTTGGTTTTTCTTCTCGCTGTGATCATCCCATGCCCCTGTACCTGACCCCTACATTTGAAACGGCTGGAAATAGGATTAATAAGAGCGGTGAGTTGCAGTTTAACACTAAGCTGTGGGCTGTAAAAGAAAACAAAAAAATCTATGAGCTGAGGCGCTAAAACCCTCTTTCTTTACATTTGACACATTAATAATGACATTTTTTCATGTACTTACATTGATTAGTTGAACTTTTGAAATCCAGAATTTGTGCTATTAGTACACCATGTTTACATCATGCATTGCTGCTGTTAGCTAAAAGACCTGAGGGTTGTAGCTTATGTATGTAAGAAGGTGAGAATGCCAGCTACATTTTATTCAAAGAATAACATCAATCAACAAGAAACATTGTTTCTGTCTATTCAATATGAAGGATTTCTGAGGGTTTTAACCATGAGTGGAATACTATTTCCAAGAAGCACTTTTGGAAATACTCAAATGTGAAAACAGAAGTGAAAATATTTACTATCAGCAACTTTAAAGTGATAGAATTATTCATTTTAGAGTTTAGAAACCCACAATGTGTGACTTTAAGAAACATGGCCACTGACAGAACATCTTAAATCGTAAGATGAATTCCCTTAAGACATATTGGGTACAGACACACACTCACACACACACACACACACACACACACACACACACACACACACACACACACACACACACACACACGCCTAGTTATGTGGCCAATTCCCCCATCTCAGCGTCTGCCATGACAGAGAGATTACAAATGGAGAATGGGGGCTAGAGCAGTCACATAGTTCAACAAAAGGGTGTGTGTTTGTGTTTTTTTGTTTCACTGTGCGTGTTTGTGTGTGTGTGCATGTTTGTGTGTGTGTGTTATAGTGTGTATCAGTGTATTGGCTGCTGATAAATGGCTGCCTCTTTAGGGAACTTATCTCTTTAAGTGTTGCCGCGGTGAGGGATGACATCATTTGGATCCCTGGCTAACTGGCTGCCATGACAACACCTCACCAACCTATCCATTTACCAGATGGCCTGATAGTGTTTGCACACGCACTCATACACACACACACACACACACACACACACACACACACACACACACACAGGTAATAGGAGGCCATGTGGAAATTACAGCCAGAAACTGTGGCAGTTTGGAGCACTGATACACACACAGAGAGAGAGAGAGAGAGAGAGAGAGAGAGAGAGAGAGAGAGAGAGAGAGAGAGAGAGAGAGAGATAACATACACCCATTCACAGATGTCTTACAAACACACACTAAGCACACCACACCACCCCCTCCTACCTCTTATCACATCTTAACAGAGAAAAAACCAACGAGGAGGAAAAATTAAGTATTGATCAAATTAGCAGTTTTTTAAAGCATCCCTCATGGCTGTCCATCTATGTGTTTGTGTGTGTGTGTGTGTGTGTGTGTGTGTGTGTGTGTGTGTGTGTGTAGATAGTGGTGGGGTGGGGAGGGTTGGAGGGATTTAATGAACCCATCACATAGCAAATAAAATGGAAAGGCCAGAAGGACACTTGACCTGCTATACACACAAGATAGATAAATTTACATATCCAACACTATAAAAAAACAAGACACTCACACCAGGTGACAATCGTGCATCTGTATATCAATGAGTGCTTCTTTAACCTCAAAGTGACATCTTTATAGGCTTTAGTGACACAGAAAGCAGAGCAGCAAAGACACCAGAGAGGTGTGTTTAGGTGCAGAATGTGTAAGCTCTGCAGCAGTAGTGGAATATCAGTACTAACAGTAGAGTTTAGGCCTTCATGCCTGTACTGGCTGTGTGTACTGATGATGCTGGGTCATTAGACTTTATTTAGCTGCCATGTGGCTCTGTCTATAGATCTGTACAAGAACACAGAGTACTAAAAGGTCCCAGACACAGTTTAGCTATCTGTTAAATAAAGTGTTGTGCTTTAAACTTACCAAATATGCTACCAATATTTTCTTTGAATTCAAAAATTGTATCTAGAAGCTACATTAGCTGATTTGGAGGAATTGGTGAAATTTGGTTGATTTTTATGGAACTGATTAATACTATAGTGGAGGTTGATGGGAAACATGTTTTAAAATTAGTCAGACATTTGATACATACGTACACTGCAAAATGTCTTAAATGTATTGTTATTTTTCACATGTAAACACAACACACAAACAACATGTTAACAGATTAAAGGAACCTCTTGTTTTTTTGTCCTATATTCCTTGGGAGTATATATAGAGCTGAATGGTTAACAGGTCAAGCATTTAAATAGATTTTTTGGAACAGGGAGATGTACTAGGGGCTTGCTCCGTCCACTCCACGTCTCAACCTGGTATTGCAGTACCTCCAGGAACAGTGCACCAACACAGTAGATGGCTGTAATACACCTTGATGTTTGTTGCTATAAACCGAGAAGAAGAAGCTCTGCTCGCTTCAAGCACAGGTGGTAAATGTGGGGAAACTTGAAGTCTTGTAACTGTTTTTTTAAAACAATCCAAAATTAAAAATACATATTGAGGGTCAACATGTTAAAAGTCTCTAAGATCTCTTAACAGTGATCAAGCTAAAGCACCCTGTTCAAATCTGGACATTCTAATGAACAAACATGAACAGAAATGCACGTTTTTCTAAAATGATAAGGCCCTGTTGCTTCTTTGTCAGATCATTCAGTCCCATTGAGTGGTAACATTCAGTCCAACTCAGACAGTTCTCCGTCCTTTTGGAGTTTGTGTGTACTCCAGTTAGTTGAAAGATCACATGCGATCTCTTCTTTTGGTTTCTTTAGCTATCGGGTGTGACATTGGGATGTGGATGAGAAGGTAGCTTGGTCTCCCATACGATTTCATGATAGTTGAGCCTTCGACCAGTGACACTGTCACATGCCCTGGACGTGTGTCTGAGTGTGATCTATATAATTGGCACAAGCTCATTTGACAACCACTGAACACCTGAGAAGACTTCAAGAGAATATCTTCATTGTGGTAAATTGGTCATTGGGCCAATGGATAAATGGGAGGATAACCAGTTACTTTGGTATCTCAGACTGTCATCAAGACACTGTTCCATTTAAAGTCACCACTGCTAGTTTTAGCAGAGAGAGCCCAGAGCCCTGGCTGGTACTTCATTTCCACATTGACTGTGCAGACAGTAGATTTCTAAGCTAAAATTGTTTTTGTCAATCCACCTGCCTGCAGCCCCCCTATCTTCTTTTGAGGGTGCCCCATTGAATCCCAGCCCAAACCTAAACCACCAGAGTTGTCCTCCATAACCAATGGACATCATAACCTTGTGGTTGTGTTTCGTAAAAATGGAGCCCTTTGTTACATCCTTGACACAGAATTTGTGATGTGACTTACACATATTTTGATACTTTTAAAAACAGAACTTACAACAAGAATTGTAATGCATTTGATTAGGATGTTTTATCTTTGTTTCACATATGGAGAGTACCCTCCACTTGCACTGATTTCCAAGACCACAATACCACATCACCATTATGCATTATATTGTTGTGATTTGGTGCTTCACAATAAAATGAATTAAACTGAATAGACAAATGAAAGACTGTCTTCAACATACCAATGGGAACTTGAGTTATTGATCTTAAAAGCACCAGCAGTGTTTCGAGTCTTGAACAGCAATGTGTGAGAGGCCTCAAACAGGTATCCTTCATTCAACTCCATACAGAATGTTATTTAGCCTATTAGCTATGTTTAAGAAATGTTAAACTAGATGCCCTATCCAGTCAATACACTTTTTAACACCAGTCTAACACCTGATACCATCCTGCTGTCTCCCTGCATAGTCACTGCTGTAAGCAGGGAGATTAAGGCTCAGGTAAAAAAGGTCCGATTTTTTTCTTTGTTCAATATACTGTTCTGGTCCATCACTTTATTTCTTCTTCTTATATCAAGCTTTATATCAAGTGTTCAAGATGAGTGTTCTGGGCGAAAGCCAAAAAGAACCCTGAGGAAAATGACCCTTCTATAAAAAAGTGCTTTTGTTTTGTGAAATTAGTTTTTTATAACATGACTTTACGATTTCCCCAAGAAAAAAAATTGTTCAATCACTCTCATAATGTGTCCTTATTTCTGCCGTGTGTGTGACATCCCTTAGAGGAGAGTTGTTCACATTCACAGTTACTGATAGGACTGCTCTGCACAATCAGAGTGACTATTACTCATTCTTAAAATAAGTGCTTTGTCCCTTTAGAGCTCTCTGGACTGAACTAATAGTCGCTATCAGTGACAGAATGAGTCAAACAATTGCTGCTATTAATGATGAGCTATATGTTCAGCCCCTCTGGACCTCATAGTGAATATTCAGACTGGAAACAATACAAATACACACTGACCTCACTGACCTCACACGCAAGCCCTGGCATGCACATACACGCTCTAACACATGCATACACACACGCGAGGGGAAACTTATTAGGTTATTATCTTTCCGCCCCATAAAATAGGAATAACTTAAAGTGCTGCTGCAATTAATAAGCCAACAATAAATCTGAATATTACCCATGAATATTATTCTATATTACTCTCTCTCTCTCACACACACACACACACACACACACACACACACACACACACACACACACACACACACACACACACACACACACACACACACAGGTCACACAGATCAGCAGGGTGTATGGGAGCAGGGAGAATGATAAAGCCATCAGAGAACGTTCTGGATGAAGTGAGCCAAACGTGAATGTGTGTATCAGAGCATGTGAGGATGTGTGTGTGCGAGAGAGAGAGAGAGAGAGAGAGAGAGAGAGAGAGAGAGAGAGTACGTCCCATCAGAGTGTGTTCTGCATGGTAGCTTTATGCATCAACACACTGATGCATTCCCCATCTCCATGTTGAGGGGCCGTTCCCAGTCATATGTGCTGGATGCACTGGTTAAATCAATGCTCTACCCAGTAACCTCCAACACTGAAACACACATACGCACGCACACATGCACGCACGTACACACACGTCTGTCATCTACTATGACCTTTCTGCCTATCAACAAAGCAACATACACTGTGCAGAGTAAGTGCAGATACCCTTCATAATGTTAAGGCATGATATGAAAAGAACTAACAAACAAACCTTTGGCTCTTTTAGTAATTTAGCTTTTTGTGTTAGCGTGGACCATCTGCCTGCCGTTATCACAGAGCCATGATTGAACTAAATGCCACAATACATGACTGTCTACTGTTGACAGGTCTGGAACTAAATGAAAGCTGTCTTCAACTGAACTGTTTCCTCTGTTTTACTGTGTGTTTTGGAGATGCACAGCGAATCTCGTTGTGCAATGTACAATGATAAAAGAGGCATTCTATTCTTATCCGGACCCAGACCTATGATCGATAAATCATTTAGAATTGACACATTTTTACAGAGTGTTTTAAATGGCACAACTTTTGTAGCGTTCACAGTACTGGTTTAGCAGGAACCTCACCAACTCATTTCATATGCTTTACATCAATCATTGTAAATCAAATCTATGAAAAGCCCTGGCACAATAAGCTTGAGCTCAATTCTCTTACTGACAAGAAAAATGTGGGTGGGATGTAAAAGGGAAAGACAGGAAGAGCATGCTGGTGTTGAAGCTGTGCAGTTGTTAAGATGTGTTGAAATTGTTAGAAAAATTAAGACTTTTAAATAAAAATTGTATAAAAAGAAGAAAAATAGAAACTTAATTTATACGTTAAAATTAAGCATTTTTTAAGCTGCCCATTTAAAAAAAAGCTTTCAATTATGTCGTTTATTTTTTATATTGACATGAGAACTGATTTTATAGGAACACTTATTTATACTTATTTTCCAAACAAATATTGTAAACATTATTTGACAGTCAGTTGTTCAGTACAGACAGATGTTGGTAATGCCAATATTATAATATTAGACTGACTCATAGGGCTAGTTAGACATTAACTTTGCTTGAACACATTTCCTCTATCTGGACCTCTGGTCAGAAGTGAGAGTGGCATGTGGAAAGGAAGAAGGAAAGAATGAAGAAAGGAGGAATTCATCACTCTCTCTCACTCACTCTATATCTAAGAAACATTTCATTGAGAACTCGGCTTTAGAAACTTGATGCTGTAAAGATCTTATGAAGCCACTTGGCTGGAATCAAGAGGCTAGTTGCCCTCAATTAAACTTTTCATGGATAACCATGACCTGTGTGACCAAGAATCTTTACTGACTATCTGTGATCTGTGTCTTTATGCCTCTGTCCCTTTCTTCCCTCTGTCTGATATATGCCCTACAGCTCCAACACCACCATTCTCCTACAGCCTCACTTCAATTCCCTCTGAACAGATATCATCAGAGGAGAGGAGAGGAGCAAGCTTTGCATCATAGCCACTCAGCAGGTTGACAGATGTAGAAGGACAATAAAACAGTTTGTAATGGAGGTAATATGATTTAAAATACTATCTATTAGCCTGGATAGGCCTGTCAGGTGTGTGTACTGTATGTGTGTGTAGGAGATAAAACAATGAAGATGGCAGAGAGAATATAGGGTTGAACATCTAAATCAAAGAGCACACAGGAGGACGTACCCCCCCCACACACACACACGCCCCCCCCCCCCCCCCCCCCCCCCCCCCCACACACACACACACACACACACACACACACACACACACACACACACACACACACACACACAAACACAAACACACGCATAGTACAATTGATCCCATTACACAACACAGGTCTGAGCCTTGTACCAGTTTTGTGAATACAGATACACACCCAAACACATACATACAAATGCAGTGTATACAATCCCAACAAAAAGTCACATCCATATGTCACATGAAGACTCCTGATAAAACAGAAAATAGTGATCTGTGAGAGACCTGAAATACATCTCACTGTTAATAATGTTACAGTGGGAATATGTACTGCACAGTTTAAATATACTGACCATCTTTCAGCTTGAATAATACACACGCTCATATGCAGCATAGAGAAATTGACCCACTTTTATTTGCACTTCTAACTGCAATGCATTACATTGATCTGGTGCTGGAGCTGTACCTCATATCACTTAAGTTGTAGTCCATTCTGCAAGATTGCTGACATTTGACAATACATTTTCTGTCTTATGATGATATCGTTTAGTTTTTCCATTGTCAGTGAGTCACACAAGAAGACCCCAAACGACAATGAATGTCTCCTACTACCAGTGCTGTGTATCAGTCCCCAAAATATTAGCACACATCTGTGAGGCACACTGATGAACTAACATGTTGCTTCAGCACATGAATAAAACTCTGTGTCCTACACCGACAGCTGTATCACAGCTGAATAAAATCTCTAAAATACTTACAAGAAAAACAACGAACAAACTAGTGTCCAGCTGTTTTAGGGTTAGGAAAATTCACATTTGTGACCACTTTTCAGCTTATGTTTATTGCCAAATATGTACTCATAAAGAAAATATACAATATTTATTTAACTTTAGTTTTGGAGCCCAAGTTTTGCTGGGCCTCGTAAGATAAGATATCAGCTTTTCTCTCAATACCTAGTTGACAGATGGTTGCATAATTAACTGAGCACTTTCATGATCCACATTCTGGATATATTGCTGTGATTTTCGAATTACCATTAAGACATACTCGGATACATAAATACATCTTTAGCTCAACCTCCACTTGGACAATAAGAAACAGAAAATGTTTTCATTCTGTGGCCTCTAGGGCTGCATCCAGCTTGAAAAACTGTAATTATGCAGAAGCATATTCCTAATTCATAGGGACACATTTTCTTTTCAAATCTGTGACAAAACCTATTGAGAATGGTTGGTCAATTTTTCTCCAACCATTCACATTCTCAACACAGATAAGATAGAAAATGGTGTTCATCTAAGGGAACCTACTGGTGAGTAAAAGAGGGAAAATACAGCCATAAGCATCAGCAACTCAGATAGCTTTTAGATGGAGTAAAAACCTCTAGGCGGGCAGAGAGGATAGAAGACATATCAACATGGACAGAGAAAATAAAGGAGCTGTGGAAAAACAGAGCAGTGTTTGCAGAATCCAATTGAGCTGACACTTTTTCAGCCACATACCATTTTCTGTTGTTTACGGCTCTATGAGGGGCTGACCCCAGTGTGCCTGTGTTTTCATGAGTGTGTGTGTGTGTGTGTGTGTGTGTGTGTGTGATTGAGGTTGATAGATGCTGACAGCTGCGGAGAATCACTTTCCTGTTGGTAAAATACCATATTGACCCTGTTGCCCCACCGTAGGCAGAGGTTAACCTTGCTGAAGCCCAGCAGGCAGAGTGGGGATGACATCCAGCTGAGGGCTGTGCTTGAACCCACAACATTACACTGACCCACAGAGCACCCTGGACACACACCAACACACATCTCCCATCAACAAAATCTCCTATAGGGCTCACACAATATTTGGGGCCAATATAGAGGACTTTCAGGTGACACAGCCTTTGGCAGCCATGTTGGAGGTCTACATTTCAGGGCAGCCAATAACAGAGTAGATAAAAGAGTATCTAGTCTGTGAACAAATGTGAATTAATTCAATTCTATTCAATTTTATTTGTAAAGCGCCAAATATACATTATCTCAAAGCACAAAACAGTATAGATTGACTTGGTTCACTTTGTTCACCAGCTGCTGTCTGACTGTCTGCTGTTAGCAGCTCAGCAGGTCGCAGACAGTGGCTTTTTTGTCTTTAATTAAGAAATTGTAATTAGTGGTTTGATTAATTAGTTAGATTGTGGAGATTGTTCAAGTGGGACTAACCAAATTTTTAGGTTTGAAATGTCTGTAGCAAAGTCTAATGCTCTGTCACTCTGTTTTGAGTTTGGTTCATGCGCATAAAACACATACAAAAAAAGGAGAAGCATGAATGATACTTTGGGACACATTTAGTGACTGGAGCATGTGGCCACGGTTCGAATACATATGACTTTCTAATCAGAGTAACACTTTTTATTAAATAATATTGTATACATACAGTATTTAAACAATGAGGTTAAAGTCATTATTTCATACATTATGAGATGGAGTATATACTGTAGCCACAACACAAAGTTAGGCATATTTCAACCAGATTTATTTAGGACTGTGGTTCTTATTTTTACTATTATGTTTAGTCAATATATTTTTGGCACATTGAAATAACTTAGTACAGCTTAATACTGGAGGTCCTGATTCAAAGGTTTAACTGAATAAAAGTTAAACTGATTCCTGAAAATATGTCTCACACTATTTATATATCTATATTAGTTGTTGGAACGACAGAAACACTCGTCTCGCAACCTGGAGCTGAAGTGACAATGACACAACTTTCATTTAGCTTTTCTTTCATGAGTCGTTCTGAAAACATCTGTTTGTGGAATATGCTTTCATATTAAAATCTGAGGAGTCAAAATGTTGATTTTGACTAAATTAAACAATATTTACATTTGTGAGCAAAAACAAGTTACTTCTTCTGGGGCAGAATCCGGAAGTCTCTGCTGTGGTTTTACAGAGTGTGAGTACAGACAGTTTATAATGTTCTGTCCTCAAGTTACTCACAGAATTAAATCTTATTGGTGATGTGAGCTCCCACCAGCAGCACTGTCATTTTAAACTGTGAAAGTGATGTCAGTGTCAGCTAAACATGACAGAAATAAAATATTAATAGCGATACAAGGTTGCTAGTTCAGTTTCCATACTGGTTGATGATATCCTCTCCATCTGTGTTTGCTTCTGAGGGGCCACTGAGCAAGACACAGTCAGTCATTGGTAATGGATGCAGCACTGGACAGCTCCCTGGTGTCATGCATGTATGTAACCCTGCATCCCCCGGGTGGAGCTGGTTTAAAAACACATCAAGGTGTCACCTGGTGTGGCCCTTGAGTGAAACAGCCAGGCCCCGTGACAGGCTGCTGTGGGGCCACTTTAACTCATGTAACTGCTAGGTTGTGTTTGGCCACTCTGACTTAATAACAAGGTTGGTCAGCCAGCAGGACCCTGCTCTCCCCTCTGTTTCTATCTCACAGAGGCCAGTCGTTGATGCTGCTGCTTGAATGTGTGCTCATGCATGTGTGTGTGTGTGTGTGTGTGTGTGTAAATATAACTCATGCTGTGGGGCCAAAAAGCAAGTCCCCATAAAGTAAAGCAATACATTTTAAAGCAAAGACATGTTTAAAGGTAAGGTTTATGGTTGGGGTTTGAGAAGTAGTTGTTATGTATATAGCTAGCCCTCTATTATATAGTGTTGCAATATGGCAACAATAACTTATTCTTAATTTTACTGAGGGTAGAAATAAAAAATCCACTTTTCGCTAATTAATAAAAAAAAGGTCTTTAATTTGAATAGGACAAATACACATCTCTGCACATGATTCCATATGGACATGTGAAACTGGAGATGCCTGAGGGCTCCCATAATTGACAGAATTTTCAATAACTAGGCAAAATTCTTTCAAGAGGATAATCTAACTTTTAATTTTCAGCATCAAAATCAGATGTGATGTGTTTTTTGTAAAATACTCTAATTAACTTGTTGCCATATGGCAACTTTATGCGACTATCGAAGTGAAATGTGAGCATTCAACCTATTGGACTGCAAATGACTTGCATAGCACAGGGCTATTCTGAGAATAGAATAACAACTTAGGATCACATTTATAAAGAAAATAACATAAATATGATTGAATGTTATGAATTTAAGACATTTTGTGACTGTACCATTGTCTAGATGATAAATTACTCCACTCCAAATCATTCTTTTAACATATGAAATTCTTATATCCCTCCCAAATTGCATGTTTCAATACAATACAACAACAATGTTCTCTTTTCAAAAAGAGGGTGGCTGTGGCTCAGGAGGTAGAGTGTTTCTTCATCTAATCAGAAGGTTTGATCCCTGTCCCTGTCTTGGGATAGATACTGAGCTCCAAATTGCACCTGACCGCTGTGTCACCTGTGTGTGACAGAGAAAGTGTTGCATTAGATGCACTGTATGACTGTGTGTGTGAGTGTGAGTGGAAAAACTGTACTGTAAAGCACTTAGGTGGATGGATTATTTTAGCAAAGGTAAAGTGCCCACTAGTACAGATTTTGAGAGAGGGACCGTCTTGTCTAGAATGTAAAATGTAATATGAATTTGGAAAATATAAAATATAAAATATAAAATATAAAATATAAAATATAAAATATAAAATATAATTATAATAACTAACTAACTATAATAACATGGCATACTGCACATTTAATGGTATATAATTAATAATGAAATGTTTGTTTATCTTTAAAACTAATATCTGTCAATATGTAGTTGTATTTTTAGCATTGCCAGCAGCATGGTGATATTCATGTCAACCTGTTGGTTGGTCCAACACTTTGCTTTAGACTTAATATGTAATATTAATATAATGTCCCCAGAGGATGAGCCCTGATGACATTTGTGATCCTCTGACTTGTAATTGAAATTTGTAAGTTTGAATAAAATACTTCAGTAACTATGGATTGGAATAACAGTTTATACCCCCACGTGATGAATTATAATGCCTTTATTAATCTCTAAACTTTTCAACTTCAATTTCAATTCTCCAATTTGACAAATATCTGAAGTAGTAACAAAATCCAATTTAAATTTCAACATTGTTCTTTTATAACATTCTTAATTCATAACATTGAACAATTTACACACCACACAAAAGAGCCCATCCCTATCTTCCTCTCCCCTCTCAAACATGTCCACAACCTCTTGAAAACAATTCCACCTGACATTGGGCCTGAGGCCGGGTACACCCCGGGAAGCCAACATATAAAGACTAACAACCATTCACACTGACATTCACACTTACGGAAAATTTAGAGACTCCAATTAACTTAAACCCCATCTGAACTGTGGAAGGAAACTAGAGTGTCTAGAGAAAAACCCACTCAGGCACAAAGAGAACATGCGATATAAAATATATTAGGTATAGGAAGTACAGCCAAGCACTGTCCAATAGAATGGCCCAATTCCTTACAATAAGCCACAAAACGGTGTTGAGTGATTTCACAAAAAGCAGAGGGGATTTTTCAAAGGGGATTTTAAAACAGTAACAGGCCAGAAGGGGAGGAGACTGCCACCCAATGGCAGGCTAATGTCCACAGTCTACATCTGGTGAGTAAGATGGGATAACAATACCTCCTGTGCCAGGAAGAAGGGTGTAAGCTCTGCAGCTCTCAGTGTGACATGAGGGGGGGTTGAGAGTAGGACAGAGTGAAATGAAAGAGTGTAAACAACATGACTCATGAGGGGATGATTACGACAACAATAATAACCTATTATGTACAGAAGCAAAACTACTAATTTTGCAGAGGATGGCCTGTGATTGAGATATTAATGAAATGTAACAAACCACATTATTATTTATGAGTAAATACATAAGAAACATTATACAGCTGTATCTAGATATGTTTTTACTTTAATATTGTTAATTTAGCTGGTAATATTTTTACGTAAGTATGTTTGAAATACTTAAATATATTATTAAAAACGTTTTACACTGTGGTGTTGATACTTTTCTTTAATAACAGGATTTGAGTATATTTTTTTCCAAGATTGCGTCACTTGGTTAACAGGCCTCTTAAATGGACAACATGAAATGTATAAACAGTCAATAGGCTATAATTCAAATTTATAAATAAGTCGCACAGATGAACAATAATAAAGCAAATTCAGTTTCATTTTATGAAAACATTGTCTATGAAATTGGTGCATAATAATGGTTAATCCGGTTCATCATAGGTCACTTTTGCAGTTTCAGGGAGAAAGCAAACAGCCCATTCCACACAGGCAGGTTTAGACAGGACACTGCTCCAATCTGTCTCATAATTCCAGAAATCTCTGTCTGTCTGTCTGTGTGTGGGACATCATCTTATTGGCCTCACACTTGGCGTGGGTGTTTTTAAGGGCCCAAGGA